>NC_138941.1:5510120-5712620 GCF_965226115.1 Aulonocara stuartgranti
AGCAGCAACTACACCTGCTCCATCAGTGACGGAGAGAAGAACTGAGACTGAGAGACATACAGCTGCAGGTCAAAGGTCAGAAACGCCCGCTCTTTGTACGGGTCAGGAGTTAGTACTGCAGAGGTCAGAGGTCAGCTTGCTGACAAACCATTTGAAACAGTTTGGAGCTAAAAGCACAACAGCAGAGGAAAGAAGAGACACTGCAGAGATGATGCAAAATATTGTGTTTTGTTCTCAGCTGTCAAAAAGTGTAACACACGTGTTCCAGCACAGCCTTTGTGTACTTTCACTTCTCCATACTGTCCATTGGAAATCCTGTTTGTTACTTTTTGATTTCAGTCCATGTGTCCAAAGCAAACTTCTGTCCCACACTTTCTCTGCTGACTCTTCACCGATGCTCAGATGATCTCAGATGATTTCACCAGAACTCATCAAAATTCGGGCTCCACAGAAACCCAGACGTCACTAAACAAGCGTAACAAGCAAAGTGAAAACTGGTCGTTCAGCTTTATTGACCAAAGATAAGCTCACATGTCACCTCATGACACAGACACTTATTTCCACAGCATGCACGAGGACTGACAATAAGTGTCTATAAAGCCACTTCTATCTGCCACACCTGTGCTTCTGTCATGGTTGCTCTCCTCTCACTCTGTCATTTATCCACAGTCTGCCTCCCTCTGCTCCGTCAGCTGACGTCCTCTCTACACCACCTGCTGTGTTTTATCCTGCAAAAACACATTTAAGAAGCGTTGCACCGAGTAACGGGAGGAACTGCTATAAAATCCATTTAAAGGAGGTGGTGCTGAGTGCTGTGACTGGGGTCCCACCACTGACATCACGGGTGGAGGACATGTTGGAAAACTGCTACAAAGTGCTGTGCAGCCAGCAGAGCTTACAGTCTGTCCTGTGTGTCATACAGGCTCTCACACTTAGTGTTTCTGTGACACATTGAAGAGAAGTTTGTGTTGTTCACAGTTGTGCTTGTACTGAGTGACAGCTGACATGACCTAACAGGAATAATGTGTCTGTGCTGGGTATAAATAAAGTTACCTTACCTGCAGACGCTGTGCGCAGAGGTTCAGGAGCAGAAGTCCCGTTGTAAACATATCACGGCAGACCCGACGATGTTTGCATGAACGCGCTTTTTTTAAAAGTCAGGTCAAGGCTCCAAAAGCCCAAAGGCGATATAACAGTTTGTGTTTGCTACATGGATCATTGTAGTTCAGCTTTCCTTTGTTATATTTCTTTAAGAGCTCAAAATGTGTTCATTACATAAATCAAATGTAATTTTCTCTGTAGCACTTCATGGATTTCATAAGCAACACACTGTAGTTGTTCACACAAAGCATAAAGGTAAAAACAATATACACAGTGTTATCTTCATTTTAGATGTCACAAAGTATTTGCGGCTCCCAGTGTTTTCCCGAACCCTGACCCTTTGCGTGGAAACCGGGTCCAAAAGGCTCTTTGGGTGTTAAAGGTTGCTGACCCCTGCACTAGGCCCAACTGACACATATATTTGATTCCAAATACAAAAAATAATGTGTAACCTGCTGGAAGAATGTAGGAGGTTGAGACAGGATCTCAACACTTGGTGTCTGCAACAAAAGACAACAATATGTGGGCCGATCGTGGCTCAAGAGTCGGCAGCTCGTCTTGTAATCGGAAGGTTGCCGGTTCGAGCCCCGGCTTGGACAGTCTCGGTCGTTGTGTCCTTGGGCAAAAAAGCACTTTGGGGTCCTTAGGGACGAGTAAAGCGCTCTACAAATACAGGCCATGTAATGGCAGAAACATTCTCTAGTGTAAATCCTGACTAGTTCATTAACTACAGATCAGTTTCAGTGAACATTATTCACAGAGGGATCTGAGTTCCTTATACCAGACTCTACAGAAACTGTAACACTGTGCAGCTCTGCGACTCAACAATATGACAACAATGTAACACACACTAGAATCATCAAATAAAGCCCCACTAACCACTAGAACTAGAACTAACTAACTAGCACTGGACACTTGCATATTAGAGATTTCTACCACCATAGGAGGCGAGATATCATCCTTGAACCAGAGCATCCAGCCCTCAATTTCGGACATAAAAAGCGACGTGGCCAGGCATGATAACACTTTGACTGAACTGCAGGACTGTGCCTCGAACCACTCTGACACCATCGCCACTCTCCAGGCCACTGTGGAGCGTTTGTCTGCGGAGGTAAAGAAGTTAGATGAGAGATGTGGAGCTCTTGAGGCACTCCAGGAGGAATAATTTAAGAACTGCAGGAATACCAGAAGGCACAGAGGGACCCAAGATGACTGAGTTGGTTCACACCTGTTGGCGGAGGCGCTATCTCTCAAGGAGAAGCCACTCATCGATCGAGCACATAGAGCGAATCGCCAGCGTCCCAAACAAAGTCATCTTCCTCGGCCCATCATCTTGAGATTGCACTACTACCACATTGGTGAGGAAATTCTGCTGAAAGCTGCAGAGAACAAGAACCTGATGTATAAGGGTTTTTAAAATAAACATCCTCCCAGATTTCCCTCCCTCTGTTGGAAACGCAGAGCCGCATTTGCAAATATGAGAGGAAGACTACGTGGGATGACCGGCGTCAGGTACAGACTGCTATACCCTGCAAAGCTGTTAGTGACCCATGGTGATGTGAGGAAAAGCTTTACCCATCCCAAAGAGACCGTAGACTACGCGGAGAAGCACCTCTCCCACCCACCTTCAAATGTATTAAAAGCAAGGATATATCTATATGTCTAACGCTGACACAGCACTGTGTTTCTTCTTTTCCCTTTATATTCCATGTAAAGGTGAATATGGAGCGTTTATGGAGCTCGTTTATTGACCAGCTGTCAGTTAGAAGGTAAGAGTTACTAGGTTAACAGAGGTTAGCAGTAACAGTACGGGGAAGTATATTGTGTTGTTCTTTTGTTGTTTTTTATTTTATCGTACTTTACTTTGTTATTTGGATTTTACCTGTTGTGAGTGCTTCCCGTAATTCTCCTTTTTCTTGCGCCGCTGCGGCCAGAGTTCACAACATTACATATTTTTGTATCTATAAACAGGAAGCTGACACTCTCCAGACTTTATCAAAGGTGTGAGCGTCACAGCAGAGGCCTTTGTGTCAACGTAGCTGAAGACAAAACACAGAAACACATGAAGGAGATTTTCCTGGCCTGGATTTTATACAAATATTCTGCAGTACATCAAAAATGAAAGAAAACCATTAGTCAACATATGAACATCACCTCTGAAGTTACAGAGCTTTGATTGGAGACACAGCTGAGCGTTTTGCATTTTGCATAATTAATTACATAATTAATTATGTAACCATAATTAAATGGTTACATCATCTTTAAAGTCCCCAGAGATCAGGAAAAGGGCCTGAGGGTGCTGTGTTTGGAGTCTGCTGGTTACAGTGTGCAGGACCTCACAGGCTGCTGCAGCGTTAGCAGAGGGCGGGACATACACAGCTATCATAATCACGTGTGTAAACTCTCGTGGTAGATAGTACGGTCTCATGCTAACCGCTAGCAGCTCAATGTCCTTACAGCATAGCGTCTCTTTGATAGATAAATGCCCAGAGTTACACCATCTATCGTTCACAAACACAGCCAGACCCCCTCCTCCCTTCTTACCACTCTCCGCTGTTCTGTCATAAGAGGCTCAGCAGCTAAAGCAGCACACCTGGGTCTCCCAGCCTATTAAAAGCAGCCCTTTGCTTCACCTGCTTCACTAAACATTATTATTTTAAGCAGAGTGGTGTGATTTATGTAGGCATTGCTGTGTGACAGGATGACTTTTCTTGCACACCCACCAAATGAGGGCGCACATGCTTCCACGCCCACTGGTGACTGCACACATCCTTTCAAGGAAGCATTTCATTCATCCCTAACAAATGGAACAAAACACTGTGCAGCGTGTTCAGGTTTGAACGTGGCCCTGGCCTCTCTCTGCATCCACCTGGCACATGCAACACACATCCACTCCCTGCTGAGCTGCTTGTATTTGATGTGTTGAAGTTTTGGTAAAGTTTGAATAAATTCCACTTTATTTATAGGAACATTTCATCTGTGGACTCCTGCTTCCCCTCTCCTTGAGCCAGTTTGTGACGGGAACATGACATAAGAAAAGTAATTTATCCCTTTTTGATTCTGTGTATCTGGCGCTCATCCAGTGAGTTCACACTTGGCAGAAACAGACTGAATTTGTCTGGAGAACTTTGGCTTCAGCCAAGTTAGATAAACACACTGTGTCTCTGTCAAAACAGCAGTGTAGTTGTGGCACCCCTGTGAGGGAATGACCACATGAATATTATTTTGTGTAAAACACTCATGTAACGGGACATTTTTCATTGCTATATGTATTTATTTTCAGTTTCTTTAAGAGGATAGAAAATCCATGTAACAGGGATTCATTTTATGTTAGAAAGCAGTGAGGGCGGAACTTTGGTGCTTGCTCCGGGGTTTCGGGGAGCAGTAAGTGGAGCCCACCTTCCGCTGCTTCCTCAGACACGTTCTGGAGGAAAGCAGAGACGCATCGTGTCTTCCTTACTCTGCTCTTCACCTGCTTTTACAGGTCGGTACACGGTGCTCGCACCGAAAATGTTGTTTATTGTCACCATGGTTACCCACGTTAATGTGAATGGGAGAGTTAAGGCGGTCCGCCAAAGTTATTTATATGTAAACACGGGAGAAAACCAGAGGAGTGTCCCGCGCGACCGCACCGCGAGCCCGCTCGTTAGGTGGAGCGCTCGTGAAGCAGAGTCAGTGCGCTCCTATGCTCTGTGCAAACGTGTTGTAATGCTCCAATCAAATCAGTTCTGTGAGATGTGAATGTTAATAGTTCTGTTAAAGTGACTGAGTAGATTAGCTAGTGTAACACAAGCACTCTGAGCAACTCTGTGTAGCTAACAGAGGCATTCATGGGTTGATTCAACAAGCTGTGTTTCATGATGCACTAAATAGTGATTTTGCCAGTAAATTACTGGAGGGAACAAATGTAATGTATTTACCAATGCTGTTATTGAATAGAACTGTTTAGCCAGTAAGACACTGCAGAAGACAATGTGATGTGTTTATTGATATGATAAAAGGATGTAGCTGTTATGGAAAGAAGTGTGAACTTGAGAAACTGAACCAGTTAAAAAGAGTATATTTCACTGATGTTGTGAAATAAGTAAATGTAATTGATGTGAATGAGGAACCAGCTGAACAGTATATTGAAAGCTCATGTTTAGTGTTTTATAGCATTTATTTGTGTGAAATAAATCAGACTCAGACACGTTCTGGAGGAAAGCAGAGACGCATCGTGTCTTCCTTACTCTGCTCTTCACCTGCTTTTACAGGTAACATATTTGTCATCGAGGTCTTCATCCTTGGGACCCGTAACATAGTAACTTCTTCATTGTTATACTTCTATAGTTTTCCCATTTTGTGAGCTGTGGATGTGGAAAGTGTCTCAGTGACACATCCACATGAAAACGGCGTTACCTTCGTTCATTTGCACGTCAAATGAACGAGCTGTTTGGACTTTAACGTCACAGCTGATGCTTCGATACTCGAACTCAAGAGTTCAGCTTCCACTCAGAGGTACAAGTACACACAGCAAAGATAAACGTGTACACAAGGTGGAACCCACAAGTGCACAGCTCCAACCAGAGATGGGCAGTAATCCGATTACTTTTTTCAAGAAACGAGTAAAGTGAGGGATTACTATTGCAAAAAAGGTAATTAGATTACTGTTACTTTCCCGTAAGCACGCTGCGTTACTGCGTTACTAAAACCGCAGCTGTGTGCAGATGAACAATGGATAATCTATCGAGTGTGGAGAGAGTGTGAGCGTGCAGCGTTTAAAGCGTGGACGCACTGACCTTACTTTGAGTTTGACTCTGTAAAAAGTGACAAAAACATTAGCATCCGCTGTTCACTGCGTGGGAAGACAACATGCTCACTCACTATGTGTTAATGGGCATGCTTATTTATAACTTTGATAAAATGTCATAAAAATAATTCCATGCCAGCTCACCATTGGTGATCAGGTAGTTTCTGTTCCAGTTCCAGTCCCATAAATCATGAAGCTTGCTGCCAGAAAAGCTTCAAATCTCCTTTGAAAGCTGTTTGTGGTCTTGATTGTGGGAGCTTCAGTTGTCTGACTCCAGCTGCCACACAGTGCTCACTGATATCATTTGCAAAAACCCCAGTGTGACAATATTTATCAGTGAAGCAGAAATCAGGAAGTGACGACTTTTCTTTGAACATTTGCTAAGGCTAAGCTGTGCTTTCTACCACAGTTGGGAATTTCCTGGTTTACAACAAATTATTGTGTCAACACCGCATAAGATTTCAAACTACAGGAAAATCACTGGAGTTATAAGAGGCAGACAACGACACACACACCACATGCATGCTGTTGCTATTTATTGTGGATTAACCTGTCAAGGGCAAGAACAAAATAATTCTGCCTCAAATACAGGAAATCATAGCTTTCCTGTATTTCCTCCATTGTTGGCATGCTGGTTAGTGCTGTTGCTCCACAGTAAGAAGGTCCTGGGCTCAGGACGAGCCGCTCCCAACCTTTGTCGCCCACATGTTGAGTGAGTTTGACAAACTGAAGAGGCCCCCACCTGAAAAAGACAGAATTGACCTAATTAGTAAACATGCTCTCGAAAAATACAGAGTTGCCCTGTATGGCGCTAATGTCACTTCTGTAATGGACCTGCTGCTACGCGCTCATGAGCTTCACTCAGTGCTTGGACCACAAAGACCACAGCCTGCTTTATGTAGCAAAGACAACTATAAGTCTGAACTTTACTGCTTCAAATGCTCTCAGCCAGGGTTCACTACACGCACCTGCCCAAACTGTAACACCCAACCTCATTTGCCACAACGAGCCTCGAACACCGCTAGGCATGGCCCAGTCCAGCCATTGCCAGCACCTGGCCCCTCTGACCCTGGCCATGAAAAGGTGGAATTAAGCAGCACCACATCCCAGCCACAATACAGGCAGTCGGGAAACTACAGGGGGGGGGGGGGGGAGGACATTTCACAGAGGCCAACCTTCCCCCAGTTACTAACGGAGCCTCACACGGCCGATTCACTACAGGGTGGACACAGTCTTGGACACTTGGAAGACAATTTTTCACAAGTCCACTGGAATACCCCACTAAGAACGAAAGTGAACTTCAATGCTTCATCTGTGGATGCTACCCTCGACACGGGTGCTTCCCTCTCGGCTGTATGAACAGATCTCATTCAAGTAAATGACTCTTACCCTAGAAACACAAGTGAGTGGAATGGTCCTGCAGTTAACCTCGCCAATAATGCTCCCTGTATCCCTGTTGGTGTTATTTGGCTCAATATTGGATTCATGAACAAGAACTTTTACCAGCTTTTTGCCATAATACCAGATTTGTCCTCTCCTTTCATTCTGGGAATGGATTTTATGGCAAGAGCTTCTGTTTCTATTCACATTCCCACTAGAACAGTCTACATTGAGGACATCCCCTGCCCACTCGCAGACAATGAAGAGGACCTTCAAAATGATTACTCACATTCACCTGGAACACTGATGTCTTTGGACTTGGTTCGCTCAGACTTAACAGCCAAACTGTCTGAAGCAAGTCTCTCAGAGAACAACAAGGATGCTTTACTAAATCTGCTCAGCAAGTTTAGCTCCTTGTTTGATGGTCAACTTGGTCGAACGGCTCTCACTGAGCACGCCATAGAGACTGGCAATGCAACACCTGTCAATCTCCCACCCTATCACACGTCACCTGCTAAGAAACGTGTGATTGAAGAACAAGTGCAACAAATGTTGAAGGACAACATCATTGAACCTTCCACAAGCCCTTGGGCAGCTCCTGTAGTCATTGTAAATAGAGCGGCCACGGAACCAAGGTTTTGTGTGGACTTTTGAGGGCTCAACCAAGTTACCCGAAAAGACTCTTGTCCCCTGCCTCGTGTAGATGAGTCTTTGGACTTTCTGGCAAGAGGAAAGTTTGTCTCGACATTGGACTTAGCGCGAGGCTATTGGCAGATTGCTGTAGCAGAGGACTCGAAGCCTAAAACTGCCTTCATCTCTCACTGCGGTCTCTTCCAGTTTCGGGTGCTGCCCTTTGGGCTCTGCAACGCACCTGCAACTTTTCAGAGACTCATGAACTCTGTGCTTGCTGGCTTCATTTACAAAACGTGCGCAGTCTACCTGGATGACATTGTTATCGCCTCACCTACCTTTGAACAGCACTTAGTGGATCTTGAGGAGGCGCTGGGCAGACTCCAGGCTGCTGGCTTGTCATTGAAGCTCAAAAAGTGCCAAATCTGCCTCGATGAATTCACCTTTCTCGGGTACCGCATCACATCATCAGGTGTTAAGCCCGATCCGGACAAAGTAAAGGCGGTTAAGGAGTTTGATACCCCAACCTCAGTGAAACACGTCCGTCAGTTCCTTGGCTTGACTGGCTATTATCGACGCTTCATTCAGAATTATGCCCGCCATGCCGAACCTCTTCACGCCATCACCAGAAAGGACAATGCTTTCCACTGGGACGACAGCTGTCGAAGGGCCATGGACACTTTGAAGGATCATGTCACATCAGCCCCGATCCTGTCATTTCCAGACTTCAACCGTCCCTTTTCCATTCACGCCGATGCATGTGACATTGGTCTTGGGGCAGTGTTGATGCAAAAGGATGACAAGGGTCGTGAGTACGTTGTGGCTTTTGCTAGTCGCTCCCTTTACAAAGCTGAACTCCCCTACTGCACTTCAGAGAAGGAGTGCCTCGCTGTGATATGGGCTCTGGAACACTTCCGCCCATATGTTGAGGGTGTTCATGTTACTATCTTCACTGACCACAACAGTCTCAGGTGGCTCATGTCTCGTCAAAACCCAACGGGCCGACTCGCCCGCTGGTCACTTCGTTTGCAGGACTTTGATTTCACAATAGTGCACAAACCTGGTGCACAGAACAAAGTTCCCGACGCACTGTCATGCAACCCTTTGCCTCTGACCTGTGACAGGCCGACTGATCTTTTACCAGATCATGCTGTTATGGGCAGCCTGGACATTCGTACTCTGCCCCCCGTCATTCTGGCTGACCGTTCACAATTCAGACAGCTGCAGTTAGACGATCATGTCACAGGTCCACTCCTCAGAGACATTGAAGCAGACTCTCTGAACAGCTCGGACAATGCCACCTTGTTACAGTATGTTGTGTATGACTCTCTTTTGTATCACAGAGAACCCAAGTCCATATGTGCTTTGCACCCTTTGAAAGAGCTGAAACTGTTTGCCCCTACTTCCATGAGAGGCACCTTGCTGGACTATTACCATGACCACCCCACAGCAGGTCACTTGGGTGTTTCTAAGACATTGGCTAGACTGCGTTTTAGGTTTTTCTGGCCCAAAATGGCAGCTGATGTGAAACGCTATGTGATTTCATGCTCAGTGTGCCAACTCACCAAGCCAAGTCAGAAAAAAGCAGCCGGTCTTATGGTTCCCATTGTCCCCCAGAAACCCTGGGAGTATGTGGGTGTGGATTTTGTTGGGCCACTTCCCCGCACCCCCACTGGTAATGCTTATTTGATCGTGTTTGTTGACTATTTGACTACCGTATTTTCACGACCATAAGACGCACTGTGCTAAAAGGCGCAGTCTCAGTTATGTGTGCCATTACTGTATTTAACACACACATAAGGCGCACTGGATTATAGGGCGCATACAAGTACCGTATGCGTATTTAAAAATAAAGCGGGAGCAAAACAAAGTTTGGTACTCACATTTTTATTACCAATAATCGTCATCATCAACAACACACAAACATACAAGTGTGCGTATTTAAAAATAAAGCAGGAGCAAAACAAAGTTTGGTACTCACATTTTTATTACCAATAATCGTCATCATCAACAACACACAAACATACAAGTGTGCGTATTTAAAAATAAAGCAGGAGCAAAACAAAGTGTGGTAATCACATTTTTATCATCAATCAAACCCATCGAAGTCCTCATCCTCTGTGTCTGAATTGAACAGCTGCGCTAAATCTCCATCAAACATGCCAGGTTCACTTTCTTCACTGTCAGAGTCACTTTCCGTGCCGTGCGGCTCCTCGGAAATGATGCCGGCTTTTGCGAAAGCTCGAACAACAGTGCCAGCAGACATATTAGCCCAAGCATCTACAATCCATTGGCAAATTGTGGCGTAACTCGCCCGGCGCTGCCTTCCACTCTTGGTGAAACTGTGGTCTCCATCGGTCATCCATCGCTGGATGTGTTTGTCGCCGATGTGTTTGCTGCACTAGGAGCGGAAGATGGCCAGCTTTTCCTTATAATCCGCTGGAAGTTGCTGCGCTACCGTAGTCCTGGTCCGGATGGAAAAATGGCACCGTTTCATAAAAAGTGAAAGTGAAACTGCTTTTAGCCGAATGGTGACCGTCGAAACGCTTCTCCCGCTCGTTCTTTGCTCGATGATCCACCGCTCGAGTCTTTCCTCCAACTCGGGCCACCTCGCCTTATGTCCGCGGAAACTCAGCTGCGTTTTCTTGACCTGCCGGAGCTTGTTTTCTAGCTTCCTCCATTTGCGAACCATCGATTCGTTAATCTTAAATTCTCTCGCCGCTGCTCGATTTCCATGTTCCTCCGCGTAGCTGATGGCCTTCAGTTTAAACTGTGCTTCGTAAGCGTGTCTCTTTGCCATTTTCAGGGTTGTTAAAACAACGATGTCCTGCATAACGCACATACCTGTTCTTTTATACAGGTATGTGCGATAAAGTCAACGCACACACTTCACCCTTTAGCGTTCTCATGGCGTTCTCTACTACGTCCTCATTACAACACACAGGGCGCACTGCGCTATAGGGCGCGCCGTACTTTTTGAAGAAAACCTAAGACTTTTAAGTGCGCCTTATGGTTGTGAAAATACGGTAAATGGGTTGAAGCCAGTGCTGTCAAAGAAGCTATATCTCAGGTTGCAGCTGGTAAATTCGTCACTGACATTTTTGCTAGGCATGGTACACCCACTTACCTCATTTCTGACAGAGGGTCTCCTTTTGTGAGTGAGCTTTTTGAACATGTTGTTTCTGCCTTAGGCTCGGTGCACAGACTCACTACGGCATATCACCCTCAGACAAATGCTACTGAACGCGTCAACCGGACTCTGAAAACTGCAATCCGCGCTTATGTAGGTGATAAGCACACATCATGGGACAAGTTTCTCCCTCAAATTTGCTTTGCTCTGCGCACCGCCCCCCATGACAGTACAGGTATGACTCCTGCCATGATGCTTTATGGTCGTGAGTTAGACACCCCGCTTGACCTTATCACTCAGCCTTCTACAGTAGGTGTTGATGAACCGGGTGTGCCTTACCCTGAGACTCTGAGAGCCTCCCTGCAGGAAGCTCACGACCACGCCAAAGCAGCTTTGGACTATAGCCATGACAGACAAAAACATTACTATGACTTGAAACGTGGCATGTCGATGTCTCGTGTTGGTGACCTTGTGAGAGTTAAGACGCACCCCAGGTCAGACGCTCAGTCTAACTTTACTGCTAAACTTGCACCACTGTTTCAGGGACCATTGTGTGTATCTCAGAGACTCAGTGATGTTAATTACAAATTCAAATTCAAATTTTATTTGTCACGTACACAGTCATACACAGTACGATATGTAGTGAAATGCTTGGACAACTGCTCGTGACCTAAAGAAAACAAAAAAGGAAAAGGCTATGAATAAGATAGGAAATAAATATGAAAAATTAAAAAGGGTAAATTTAACTAGGAAGGAATAAAATATAAATTAAGGTTAAAAATGAAATAACTGTACAACACAAATTAGAATGAAGGGTAAATTTAACTGGGAGAATAAGATAAAATATATAAATTAAATTGAAAATAAAATAACTGTACAACAAAATACACAATATAGAACTATATAAGAATGTATGAACAAAATACACAAGAAGTATAAATAAATATATACACAATAACAGCAGCAGTGATTTAAGTGATGAAGTGAAAACAATGTCCAGAATGTCCAGTGTGTGTGTAAGAACTATATGTGTGGGTCAGTACTGTGTGGTGGTGTGATTGTGATTGAGAGACCGTATCGCCTGCGGGAAGAAGCTCCTCCTCAGTCTCTCTGTGTTGGTCTTCAGGGAGCGGAATCGCTTTCCTGACCTCAACAGAGAGAACAGTCTGTTGTTGGGATGGCTGAGGTCCTTCACGATCTTCCTGGCCTTGGTCCAGCACCGCCTGCTGTAGATTGAGTGCAGGTCAGGGAGCTCGGAGCGGATGGTGCGCTCAGCTGATCGCACAACCCTCTGTAGAGCTCGTCTGTCCTGCATGGTGCTGTTCCCGAACCAGGTTAAGATGTTTCCCGTCAGGATGCTCTCTATGGTGCACGAGTAAAAGTTCCTGAGCACCTTGGAGGGCAGTTGGAAGTCTCTCAAGCGTCTGAGATGGTAGAGACGCTGACGGGCCTTTTTCACCACGGTGTTGATGTGACAGGACCATGACAGGTCCTGCGTGATGTGAACTCCGAGGTATTTGAAGCTGTCCACTCTCTCCACTGGGCACTCGTTGATGACGGGGGTCTGGTAGTTCCTCTCCTGCTTAGTGCTGAAGTCCACTATCAGCTCCTTTGTCTTACTGACGTTTAGAAGGAGGTCCTCTGGCACCAGTTCTCCAGATTCCTAATCTCCTTCAGGTAGGCCGTTTCGTTGTTATCAGAGATCAGGCCCACCACGACGGTGTCGTCAGCAACCCTACAGGCTCACTTGGGTGGACTCCGGTGTGGATGCAGGTGTTTATCATGTTGTGAACATGCAACCGTTCCATACCTGGGACTCTCTCACTTCCAAAGAACATTCTGTTTCATTGCCTGCTGAGAGAGAGACCGCAGAGGGTCTGAACTCTGACTCTCAGGCCCACCCTGGCCCCCCTGCAGACACTGACATTGACTCTGAGCCATTCCCCTTTGATTTACCGGACATTGACTCTTCTTCTGGTGTGGGCGCTGTTCCAGAGAGTGTTTCACCCAGATCTGTCCAGCACCCAGCTGCTGGTGGACATTACAATCTCAGGCCCAGACGTTGCCCCAGAGTTACGTCTGGCTGGAGCAACAAAAGATGGACTAATGATTTTCACACAACCAGGCTTGATCTGAAGTGAAATGTTTTGGTTAAACCTGTTTGATGCTGTCTTGTTGCATTGCTACTTTGAGTCATGATATGTAGATGTTTCTGTTTGCTCTACTTAATCCAGTTTTATGGCTCTTTCGTGCGTTAAGGTTCATTCTTGGCATTTACTTAGAAAAAAAAAAAAGAACAAAAGAAAAAAGTGAAAAAAACTAAAAAAACTGATTTTCCACTGTACATATTCGTCTTATTTTCACCAATTTCATTTTTAAATGGTCTTTTGCCCTGTGTGTGTGCACCAATCTTAGCTGTAACCTCTATGTATAGGGTACTGTTAGGTGTGGTGTGTGCTTTTTCGGCTGTGTATGGCTGAGGACAGCCTTTTTCTCACCAGGGGGGGACTATGTAACAGTTGCTATTGTAATGCAGTGTATCACCACATGGCGGCGCCTCCTGTCTCACGACTGGTGTCACCCCCTTTTGGTTCTTCTTCGCACTCCTCCTGTAATGGATGCTCCCGTGTGTACGCGGACTAGTGTGCTCTTTAGTAATGTGTGGTAGAGGTAGCACTTTTATTTTTGATATTGTAAATAAATGAGTACTTTTTGGAAAGTCAGAAGCTGTTGCTCATTCGCTATCCACCTGCACACCTCCGCGGCTGGCTTCATCTCCACTGCACGTTACAATATGTTGATTTTTTTCGCCTACTCATATCATCATTTTTTTACTCCTGGTTCTGTATGTTCATGTTCTGTTCTTTTGTAAACTTCATCTGTTTGTATGTTGTATACTAATTGTGTTTCAATAAAGTTCGATTTAAAAAAAGGTACGTTCTAAACGAAGCTTCAGACGTCACTGATCACGTGACTCTGGCCAAACGAATCAAGCCTCGACACGGTGCTTCTGAAGCAGCGCGTTGATCTTTCTGACACACGCACCGGAGCGTCAGCTTCAAGCGGACCATCACTACCTCTCACATCTAAAGGTGTCAAGGTAACTTTGAACTGAGTTCAGTCAATCTGGAGTTTTTCCAAGTTTTCTGTTGCTCTCTGTGAGAGAAGAGCGTTAAAGGCGGGGCTCTCTTCTATTGGTGTGCAAACCAATAGAATGCATCGTGGTGGGGGGGGAGGGGCATCACGGGCATTGGCAAGAAAAAAATAAAAGAATCGGTCGTACCCATGCTTCCCCGACGTCATGCCAGCGCATATTGGGAAATTCGTAGGCACCGATCGGTTTTCTATCAGCCATTTGCTGGGAGTAAGGGCGCCCTCCGTTTGCGAGGTGCTGCTGGCGGCACAGGGAGGAGAGGGCGGGGCGGCGGGGAGTCTCTGGCTGGCTGGAGCGGCATCTAATAACCAACTCGCAAAACAAAATAAAAACAACACAACAAACAGATATTATGATACAGACTTATAATCTGCACCGATGTTTTTTCTAAATTCTATAAAGTGAGCGCGAGAGCCCTCGGTGCGCCTGCGCGCTGCTGAAGTCAAAGTAAACTTTATTGTCATCTCCGCTACAGACAGTCCAGCATATAGAGAGACGAGACGACGAGGCTGCAGTTACAGCGGTGCAAGTAAACAAACAATAAATATAAGAAGAGTAAGAAAATAAATCTACACTTTAGGACTCGGGGTAAAGGATCAATAACAATTTAATTTATAATTTACAGTTTGATGATTTAAAGTCTCACACAACCCGTCAAAAGGGGCGGGGCCGGCTGCTTCCAAGTAGAGCACATTTCATTTATAATGATGTAAATCCAAGCCCATCATGGATTCACGATCTGAATCCTGGGTTGTGTGAAATCCCAGAAATCAACCTTAGACAAAGTAAATCTGTGAACTAAGGTGTAGGTCTGTTAGGTTAATTGTGCTGATCCTCGGGTTGGGGGATTTGTGTTTGTACTGGAGCGCAAAATTCAAACCAATGGAAGATGGACAACAAAAGTTCAAAGCCATCAGGTGCTCAGGTTGGAAAAAAGAGAAAAGATGCAGGTAAGCAGACGTGTGATTGGATAATGGCAGCTCATCCTGAACCAATCAGACTAAACTCCAAACAATACATTATGTTACAGATTTTAATATTAATTAGTCATTGTTACTTGTTGATTTGTCCTTTTCTCATTGTGTGACGAATTATGACGACTGTTTGGTAGCTGTTATTGTCTCTCTCTCTCTCTTCATGTGTGTTTCTCTGGTGAAACAATAGTTTTGTGTTAATGTTAGGGCTGCACGATTTTGCATAAAATGAGAATCACGATTTTTTGGCTTAGAATTGAGATCATGATTCTCTCATAACAATAAATAAACATAAAACAACAAATGTCTCACGTTTTGTTGTTGCAGCAAAATGTTGTCCTGCTTGAAATTCCGTCTCCACCGTTGCTCGACGCTGCGTGTACAGAGCAGGTAGTGCAACAATAGAAAAATAGTTGCGGGACGGCACTGTGTAGCGTTTGTCTAGGGTGTTGATCGTTTTCCTAAATCCCTCGTTTTGCACAGTGTTGATGGAGCCATATCTTTGGTCAGGTGATAAGTGATAGCCTCCGTGATGTCTTTGTGCCTGCGGGAGTTCGACGTGTATAGGGAAGCGCTGTATAAGGTTCCCGTTATTGATGTTTGGGTGGTTGACCGGGACGGATTTTCTCCTGTCACTTTCTCGTCATCCCTGACGTGCTCTCCGTTGTTGTTTCCCTGCTAATTTTAGCATCACACGGCACAGCTTCTGTATCACGTGGTATAAGGCTCTGCCCTTGTCATTTGTTGAGCAGGAAGAGTGAGCGCTTGTTTTCATGCAGAGTACGTCCCGGATCAAAATGTGAAGTTTTACAAATCACCACTTCTTTAGTGAATATCATTTCAGTCTCAGACAATCTCGTTTCTCTTACAAAGGTTGAAAGCACCTTCTGCGGATGGCGGTACCACACAGTGTGCGTGGACTTCCCCTGCACAGAAGGCAACTACAAATGCTGTGAATGCTAAATAAACAGAAACAAATGATCCCTGTTGTCTTTGCTTGATGATTGGTTTGAGTCTTGACAATCCACATTGCTGGTGTTGCATCTTTCAAAGCCAGCAATGGCAGGTATCAGTGCTCAAACCTTTTGTGTTTGTTTCCAACAAGTTGCCCACCTCGGGAAACAAAAATGTGTTCTTTTACTTGTCAGATGAACATATGAGACACTTTGACTCTTCAGTGCAGTGTGGAGCCTAACAAAGATCTGTTTTGTGTCCCAGCTGATCAGCAGGAGGAGGAGAGTCTGACGGAGCAGCAGAGGAACATTTTCAGCTACTTGGACTCAGCTCAGCCACTACAGAGGAAACAATGAGCTCAACACAGAAGGTGACAGACAGAGCAGGACCATATGACCAAAGATATTTATCACCATATACATTTGAACATTTGCCATAACGATGTAGCTGACGATAGAATTGACACCAGACAAAATACTTTACAGCTGCACAACTTTATTAAAAACCCATCAATGTATTTTCACTGAAACAAGCAGCTGTTGTTTATGTGCATTAAAGTTATATAAAAATGTAACAGTGCAAATGCAAATTCCTCGCTGACAGTTTAACCAAAAGGCGTTTCCAGTGGAAACTGGCCGACACATCCTGAGCATAACCATGTATAATATCCACTAAACTTCAGAAGAGGTTATACAGTCGTGGCCAAAAGGTTTGAGAATTGCATAAATATTGGAACCTGGAGAAGTTGCTGCTTAAGATTTTATAATAGCATTTTGCCTGCACTCCAGAATGTTATGAGGAGTGATCAGATGAACTGCATCGTCCTTCTTTTTATAATACAGATTTGTACTTTATTTCAAATTGAACCTTTAAAGGGGCATTTCTGGACTTTTAAACACCAGTAATGTACTTTTAAGGGAACATTCAAAAAAAATGTTCCTATAGGTACAAAAATGTTCTTATTTCGTATTTCTGAGAGTGTATCATGTAACACTATAGATCAACTTAGCTCAGAATATATAAACAGTTACAGCAATATGATGCAACAAACACAGCAGCTGCTGATCCAAAATACTCAAAGCTTCATAGAACTGAAACCAACATTTATTTTTAGCTCCATCCTGCTGCTGATACAGACTTTAGGTTTCTGAACATTAAACTTGTTGCTGCCTTTCATAGTGTGTAACTTGAAGGCCCTGAGTACTTTCTCCCACACTGAAAACACTGGGATGATCACATTATTTCAACATTACCTAATAAGACTGATTCAGCACAGACAGTTATGTTAGATTTGTATTGTTGATTGTTATTTATGCTTAGAAATATTTACTTATATATGCTTAGAGTTTTGTAATTAGTTGTAGATTGGTAGAGGTTTTGATCCTTGATAGTCTGCAAACTTTGTGTGTATTAGACAGCACTTTGGGAGCATGAGAGGTCATACCGTGTCTTATTGTTTTATGGTAGGATTAACGTAGCTACGTCTGTTCTAGTCTAAGTGCTTTTCTGTTTAGATGAACTGCTGGACTTCCTCACCGGGGGGGGGGGTCTAGTCTACCCTCTTCCTGACCAAGGATGTTTGACCCTTTGATCAGCAGTCCACACACACACACACACACACACACACAGGCAAGGTACTCTTTGTTTGTATGTAGACGTCATATGTTAATGAACTTATGCATATTCATGTAACCTCAATAAAAGAACAGTGGTACGGGAGAACGGACGAGAGCTACTGGGGTCAAGCGAAGGAACGGCGCTCTGTCTGGTTCTCTCCCGTGCACGAGTAACATGAAGAAGTTTGCCTACTTGCGTCTTGCTTGCAGTGTAATTATATTGTCTTAACGTTCCAGCGAATAGGTTTATGCTACAAACCTATCAAGTTATGTTAAACTTTCCTAGCAGTCCTTCACAAACAGGGAACAGTCTGTCTATTCTCTCCATCTGTCAGCTGCTGCTGGCTCTTCCTCCTCCTCTTCCTCACACACTGCTGAGTTTGTCCTGGTGGATCATCAGGGCTGCAAAGCCTCACAGATGATGTGCAGCAGTGGGTCCCTCAGTCTGTCCTCACTCTGGACTCTTGCAGTCGTCACACATGGAAATCAAATGTGTGATAAGCTGCAGGATTCAAACACAAGTGTAACTTATAAACACATGTTCATACTTTTATTCCACAATCAGAGAGAAAGAAACAGAGAGAGAGTGCAGGACAGACAGACAGGTGACAGTCTCAGGTGTACACACTGCTACGCAACAGCACCAGAGAAGCAGGATTTAGTGTTTGTGTTATTACGAGTGTAAACAAGAAGAGTTCCAGATGGTGCAGTGGACACATGTGTGACTGCTGTGATTAAAGCATCTTTCTTTCAGCTTAACGAGTGAACCGTCAGCTCGTTCAAACACACGTTAAAGTGCGTTTGGCTCGACACCACCGAACAGAGGCAGCAATATAACACAGCTAACATTAACAGTGCAGTGAATCCTGCTTGTGCCGTGATGTTCAGGACTGCAAACCGAGCAGCATCACTGACTTTCAGCTTGTTGTGTTTGTGGATATATGACTGACTTTAATTATCCACAAAATCATCACATTCTCTGTCAGATTAAGGTCGACTATCCGGTTGTTCAGTGATGACGCGACGAATCCTACTTCCGGGCCTAAAGTAGTCTGCGTTTAATATGGCTTTTTTGTTGTTAACATGTTTAATGTTATGTATTTTCTTCTATTTGATCTCAAAATCTCCTAAAACAGTCAGTGATCACTGCTGACCTCCCTCGGCTTTTATTACCGCTAATCATTTATTTAAGCTCAGGTTTTAAAACCTTAGGATGTAACTACAGCCCAGCCCATGCAGCAGTATATGAATGACTAACCTCGTATTGTGGATGGATTATCTCAGTTGTTCTCCTGGCTGAAGTTTGGTCCTTTTACAGCATCCTGCCATGCGATTACATTTGTTCCTGACCACCGAGAACACTCACATAAACTTTTATCGAGTGGAAAAAAAGTTAGGTTGTTTATATTATGCTAACATAGCTGTGTCGCTAGCGGTCACGTAGCACATCATTATATACCAGCTAGCCCAACTTCAGTAACCCTACAAACGTCACTGCTGTTTAGTTTTCTGTCTTCATTTATGTTGGAAGTGATAGCAGAGCTGTAGGTTTTAATTTGTTTCCAAAACCCCGCAGTCAGGACATGCTATATTGTATTTAGATAGAAGCTAGCGAGCTAACTCCCTGCTAACTTCTAACTCCGTTAAATGTCATAAATTCCGTTTTCATGGATGCCTGGATGTTAAACTCAGTTGTTACACCTGGTAGAGCAGAACGCTGATCATTTTATTAAAGATGAAAGACTTTAGACAGTTTTTCAACTCTCAGTAATGCCATAGTGATCGTTTGATATATGGACCTGCAGCGGAGTTTAGACCCAGACACGGCTAGTGACGTCAGACTGAACAACCGGATTGAACGGCGTATATTTTAAAGGCTTTAAAACCAAGTTAACGCTGAAAGTACAAACATCACTAATGTCACATAACTCTGCCGACAAGGCATAGCTATGGCTATGAAATGCTCTTTGTGTATCACTTCTTCATTATGAAAGATGTCATTAATGCACTAGTAATGTCTCATCTGGAGTATTGTTCAATCATTTGGTCAGCAGCTAATAAGACAGATCTTAACAGACTTCAGTTAGTCCAGAATAAGGCGTCCAGATTAGTGTGAAGATGTTCATACTATACTAATATTGATCAAATGCATAATAACCTTTCTTGGCTTCCTGTACAGGCTAAAATATTCTATGGCTTACTTGTAGTTCTAAAGAAAGCAATTCTGTTAAACACACCACATTTATTCTGCTCAGCTGCAGTATCCAGATGAAATACATCATCATATTACACAGTTTTCAACAAGCTGCAATTTAGTAAATGCTCGAGTTAAAAGTAACGTTTTGTAAAACTGTTACATTTAGAGCAACTTTTAAGTGGAATAAGTTGCCTTAAAAAATTAGAGAATTATTCAAAACTTCAATGAACACTTAAAAGCCGATTTACAGAGCTTTTAGTTGTTGTAAATATTGTAAGACATGATTTGTTTTTGAAATTTGTGTAATGTGCCTCAATGTTATTGATATTATTATTATTATTATTATTGATTGCTTATATTTGAACAATTGTGAAACCTCACTGTGGATGTAAGAGTGAAATTATGTGGATATCTTGAATCCACTTTATTGTGTAATATTTTATGGGAGTATTTGACGGAAGACGAGCAACATCTGTTGTGGAAGCTAACGGGGTTCCTTTAGAATAAACAAACATAGGATTTATTATCACTGAATAATTCTGTATAAATCTATACAAATTATAGAAATATGTAATAGGAAACAACAAAATAATCTAAATTATAAAATAATGTGTGTGTGTGTGTGTGTGTGTGTGTGTGTGTGTGTGTGTGTGTGTGTGTGTGTGTGTGTGTGTGTGTGTGCATGATTTTAGTGTTTGAACAGTCATGAATTATCTTTAACAGCAGGTTGGATGTAATGTGTTAGAAGTACCAGCAGGTGGGGATAAGAGACCTTTAAGGTGTTTGGTGCCACGCTCCACCTTCAGGTTTAAAACTAGTGTTAATGGAGTTTGAAGGTTGAGTTTGTTCCACGACTGCATTTCACTCACTGCCTCTGTTTGTATCTCTGTCACTGCAGGACCAACATGGAGCCAGAAGTCAGCGCTCTCAGGAGGCCGACAAACCTCACAGAAGAAAGGGAGAGAAAAAACACACCTGTGACGAGTGTGGGAAGGGTTTTACTGAGAAGGCTAAACTAAAACAGCATCAGGTCATCCACACTGGAGAGAGACCGTTCAGCTGTGACTTGTGTGGAAAGTCTTTTTCCTTCAAGCGTTCCCTAAAAAGACACCAACTCATCCACAGTGGAGTTAAAGCGTACAGCTGTGATCAGTGTGGCAGAGCTTTTACTCACAGTAGCCACTTACAGAGTCATCTAGTTACCCACTCTGGAATTAAGGCATACAGCTGTGACGAGTGTGGGAAGGGTTTTACTGTGAGGGCTAAACTAAAACAGCATCAGGTCATCCACACTGGAGAGAGACCGTTCAGCTGTGACTTGTGTGGAAATTCTTTTTCCAGGAAGGGTTCCCTAAAAAAACACCAACTCATCCACAGTGGAGTTAAAGCGTACAGCTGTGATCAGTGTGGCAGAGCTTTTACTCACAGTAGCCACTTACAGAGTCATCTAGTTACCCACTCTGGAATTAAGGCATACAGCTGTGACGAGTGTGGGATGGAGTTTACTCTGAAGGCTTCACTAAAACAGCATCAGGTCATCCACACTGGAGAGAGACCGTTCAGCTGTGACTTGTGTGGAAAGTCTTTTTCCTTGAAGCGTTCCCTAAAAACACACCAACTCATCCACAGTGGAGTTAAAGCGTACAGCTGTGATCAGTGTGGCAGAGCTTTTACTCACAGTAGCCACTTACAGAAGCATCTAGTTACTCACTCTGGAATTAAGCCATACAGCTGTGACATCTGTGGAAAAACTTTCAGCCAGAGAGGGAGCCGAAATACACACCTACGCATTCACACCAGACATGATGTGTACTGCTGTGAACAGTGTGGCAAATACTTTACAACAGACGCACAGTTACAACGACACATGTTTACCCACACTGAGGAGAGACCTTATCAATGTGACCTGTGTGAGAAGACTTTTAAATCTCCACATGACCTGAGACTACACCAACAGATCCACACCAGAAAGAGACTCTACAAGTGCAGCTACTGTGAGGTATGTATTTATATTGTTATCTTGTCATTTTAGCCTGACTGTTTGGAACAACTCTGCTCATTAAACTGTGTTAGCATGTTAGCAATTCTACTGCATGGAAAAGCAGCTCTGAGTGATTATTCAGATTTTCCTTTCAGTTATGATTTTAGTATTACTGTAGTATTATGGTGGTAGTATTGTAGTTATTGCAGACCAGTAAACTGAGTGTGTTAACTGAAACAGTCAAATGTAGTTGGACGTCTGCAGAGATGCTCTTTATTTCAGGCGACATTCAGGATACAAATGTTGAAGGACTGACTTACACTGTCTTTGTGTCTTTGTTTAGAAGCAGAGCGACATAGATGGATCCAGTTCTCAACCCTGTCATCACTGTGGTGGTGGGAAAGACTTTCATTGTGACCTCTGTGGAAAAACTTTCAGTCGGCAAAAGACCCTAAAAGTACATCAACGTAGACACACTGGAGACAAACTGAAATACTGCAAAGAATGTGGGAGAAGCTTCACCACACCAAGTGATTTAAAACGACATGAACTGATTCACAGTGGGGTTAAAAAGCACCTCTGTGATCAGTGTGGGTCATCCTTCACCACTGAATGTGAGCTTAAATCACACAAACGAGTCCACACAGGAGAGAAACCACACAAGTGCAGACACTGTGAGAGAAGCTTCTCACAATCAGGTAGTCGTAACATTCATGAACGTGCACACATGGAAGGAAACTACAGCTGTGACCAGTGTGACAAGAGCTTCAGGAATCTCAGTTCATACTCTGCACACAAACGATCCCACGTTACTAATAAACTGTTTCACTGTTACCAATGTGCCCAAACATTCACCTCATTGTCTGCTCTGTGCAAACATCAGCGCGATCACTCAGGGCTGAAATCACTCCCATCACTGGATCACAGTGAATCTGAAGACACAGAAAGATCCTCTGGTTTCCTCTGGTCAGAGTCAAAAAGATTGAGATCAGGCTCCACAGAGTTCAGATAGAATCATTTAAACTTGTGTTGAACTGAACTGGTTGCTGGGCTGAACTTCTACATAATACAGATCTACATGGGATCTTCTTTTCTGTTGTTTTACTGAGTCAGTTTTGTCCTTTTTTCTCTGTCCTGGTTTTGCTCGTCTGTAAATGATTGAAACTCAGTCAAATAGTTCATTGTTCTCCAGCAAAACGTTTTGGAAACTCATGTTTAACCTTTAAAACTCTGACATGTTTTAGCACACAAGGCTTCATCGGGGAGTTCACTCATGATTGGACCATGAGAACAAAGGTTTTTAGTTCTTTCAAAGAGATTCTTGGAGATGTTTGATGTTTCTGTTTTTCTGAAACCACCTGAAAGAAAAACTATTTTTCTTGCTTTATGTAGTGTGGAAGTTTTTAATGTTTCTTCATCTGTGATGTTCTTGAATGTGTTCACGTGAAGATGGTACAAATAAACTGTCCTTTCAGCTTTAGCTCCTAATTTATTCATTATTTATGGATGTAGCACAGCAGCCGTCTCTTGATTAACACATGGAGGGCTTGGGATCTGATGGTGTCGTCTCCCTAATTTGCCCACTCAGTAAATCTCACTCATGGCCAAGAAATTGAAATAAACCTTGTTTCCCTGCTGGATAGTGATCCACTGTAACTCTGCTCCTCCTTCCTGTTTAGGATTTCTGTGGCTGAAGTAAAATTCCCTCCATCCATCACTTATCCCAGCTAACCCAAAGTGAAATAAAGTTTTGCTGGTCTTAAAAAAGCATTACAATAATGGGCATTACCAATGCAAACTGAATGATACAGAAGATGAAAGAAGAGACTTTGATCAGTTAATAAAGCTCATGATCTGGATTCATTGTGGCTGCTACACAGATACTTCTGGGTCACTTCTCTCAGTTAGGAACCTTCCTCACCAAACTGACTGTTGGACCACACCCCTGGTTTCATGAGAAATTGTTTCAGCCATGATTTCTCTTCCTGTATTTCAGAGTAAAGACTGAAGTGACAAATGGAAGCATGTTTAAAAAACACAATGTGAGAGAGACGTTGAGGTCCTTAGAAGTTACCCTGGGTTTTTCTGTCACCCTGCTAGATGTTACACACCTTGTTATTGGACTGATTTCTACTGCTGGACTACTCCTGCGGAGAGTAACAATACTCTTACTAATTAGCTCCCTTTCACACCTTTGGGGATATTTATTTTTGTGTTTGCAGCGCTGTGAGCCAGAACAGCGAGAGAAAAATCTGCAACAGCGACGAGCCGAATGCTTACGTGAATCGCAGCAGCTGCACATGTGCTACGCTGAATTAGAGGATATCTTTGCTCTGGATTTCTATTTCTACTTTTTCATTTCTATATGATTCTTCTTGCATCTAAACAAAGATGATTCAATTTGCTAAATGTTGATGGCTCTTCGTGCTCAGGTGTAAATGAGACGTAATATTTGCTCTTTGTTTGGTTCTCCTGTACAGAACCTTGCAGTACAACAGAAACCTAAAAACATTATTTGTAGTTGTTATTCTTAGTTGTTCTGCTGCCTAAATACCACAGGGTCTGATTATGAAGTTATTGAGCTGCACATACTTTACGACCTGCTTAAGTTCGAGGTCACAGCGTCTGTAGAGCAGCTGGAACATAATGAAGTCTACAAGGTTAAAGTTTTCTCTTCAGTTATTGTTCTTTCTGCTGCTTGGTTTGATGGATCTGAGAGCTTTTGTTTTTATTATTGTTATTATAATTATCATTAATATTTTACTCTCTAGAAGCTTTAAAATAGTGTTTGTGTTTGAAAAAATTGATTTAAGAATTGAACAGAAACATCTGTCCTTCTGAAAATGGCCCAAAGGCACGGAGACAAAGTCAAAGGATGCAACCTGTAACTTTCTCTTCCTTCATGTCAGGACCACCATCCATGATTTCATGTGGGAGTGACCCCCCACAGAGGGACAAAAGGACCCCCTGATGATCCTCTAATCGCCTGAGCCAAGGTGTGAAACTGGGTGTGGGTCCCAATCAGCCAGAGTTTCGGGTGTGTTCATTGTGAAACCTGGCCGCACCTTATCATGCGAATTCCTGAGGTCAGATGGCCCAGGATGTGAGTGGGCGTTAAGGCGTCTGGGAAGGGATCTCAAAACTGGATTATAGATGGCAGAGAGTTGGTGTCGTAAACCCCGCCTCTGTTCAAAGATGGTCGCTCATAGTGGACATAGATGGCTTCTTTCACTCCTCTTTCAAACCATCTGTCCTCTCTGTCCAAAATGTGAACATTGGCATCCTCGAAAGAGTGACCTTTATCCTTAAGATGCAGATGGACTGCTGAGTCTTGTCCTGTGGAGGTGGCTCTTCTATGTTGTGCCATGCGCTTGTGAAGTGGCTGTTTGGTCTCTCCGATGTAGAGGTCTGGGCATTCCTCACTGCACTGTACAGCATACACCACGTTGTTAAGTTTGTGTTTTGGCGTTTTGTCTTTCGGGTGAACCAGTTTGTGTCTGAGTGTGTTGCTGGGTCTGAAATGCACTGGGATGTCATGCTTGGAGAAAACTCTCCTGAGTTTTTCTGATACACCGGCTACATAGGGGATGACAATGTTGTTGCGTCTGTCTTTCTTATCCTCCCTCGCTGGTGTCTGATCTTCTTTTCTGTGCCTCTTTGCTGACTTTAAGTCAGCAAAGAGGCTCCTTTGACTACGATGACCTGGATGACTGAGAACCTTCACAGACACTTGTGGTCAAATAATGTGTCAATCACCTGTGAATCAAACTGTGTGTGGCTCAGTTCATGTCACAGTGTTGTTTAGTATATCTTCACTTGTCTCACTCTCCTTCTGTTCTGTCCATCAGGACGATCCTCAGCGCTTACACAGATCCTCCATCGATGTTGTAACTGTTGGCATGATGACATTGTATATAATTTGGATTATTTCTTTATCTTGTCAAGATCTATGTCATGATTGTAAATTGTTTAAGCTGTACATTACTGTTTGTTTTTTGTAGTCAACGTTTTGGTGCTTTGTGCTTTTATTTTGAAAGTCAAGTTCGCTTACAAGTTGCGCTAGAATAAAGGTTTTTAGTGGTTTTATTATAAAGGTTTTATATATTATATAATAATGATAATAATAATAATAATAATAATATCAATAACATTGAGGCACATTGTGTGGAGGAGGTTCAGTCATATCCTGATCATCCAGACAGATTTGATGTTCGTCCTCAGCTGCTGTGTAGAAATGGTCTGACTGGTCGCTGTTACTGGGAGGTCGAGTGGAGAGGAAGCGTTTATATATCAGTGAGTTACAGAAGCATCAGAAGGAAAAGGAGGCAGTGATGACTGTGTGTTTGGAAACAATGATCAGTCCTGGAGTCTGTTCTGCTCTGATGATGGTCCTGATTCTGTCTGTCACAATAACAGATCAACATCCATCTCCTCCTCCTCCTCCTCCTCCTCCTCCTCTGTCTCTAACAGAGCAGCAGTGTATGTGGACTGTCCTGCTGGCACTCTGTCCTTCTACAGAGTCTCCTCTGACACTCTGATCCACCTCCACACCTTCAACACCACATTCACTCAAACTCTTTATCCTGGGTTTATGTTTCCCTGGTCTCCTGGTTGCTCAGTGTCCCTGTGCTGAGTGGAGTGTAAAGAGTGTCTCCTGTTACAGAAACACTCTGACTGTTGAACAGATAGTTCAGTCTGTACATGTCTGTCTCTTTCACTCACAAACACGTTTTCAGATTCATGGATTCAATCAGTTGATGTTTGAAACTCTTCTAAATGATTCCTTGTAAACTTCTTCCTCTTCAGTCACAAACAAACAGGAAGTGATGTCACATGTGTTCCTGTCCACACAGCAGAATGAGTCTATTGCTGACAGTGATGTACAAACAGAGTGAGCATTTCTGAGGCCCAAATTAAACTGAGTAGTTCACTGAATGAACAATGGACTGTGAGCTCAGTTCCTTCATCATTAGTATGGATTATATATGTATATGTATTATATTAGTATCATATATATCAGGTGCTGCTGCTTTCAGTCATTGTGCAAATGTGCTGTTTGTAAGCTTGTAAAGCTGCAGTCAGCTGAGACTGAAGAAGTCACCTGATCAGTGAGCAAACGTTTCTGAAAACGTCCAGATGAACAGAATCAACCTTTTGGGATCAGCCAGCAATGCAGCATCATTGTTGTTCAGCTTCAGAGGTTTGCAGGAATGAACTGATGACCAGAAACAGCTGCAAAGTCCAAGAAAATACCAGCTGGAGTTCAGCTGCATTTGAAGAAGTCAAAGAAAAGTAAGGATGGCAAAGGGCGACGTTTTCTTCCAAAGAGCTGCAAACATGGTCGATGCCTCATTAGAAGAATCATCTGGACATTTGTGAGGAACTCTAACCAAGAAAGCAACGTCACACAGATCCAACAGACAGTTTCCATGACTGCAAGTGTTGAGTGGAAAAATGCTACATTGCATTATTGCATCCTCTCACCACAGGAGGCGCTGTTGGCACCACTGATTGCTGATCAGCTGTTCTCTGATGATCTGATTGATACTGTGAATAACGGGACTCACTGAACTCTGTGACACAGTGAAGATTACAGAGTTGAACTTCAACATCTGACTGACGTCACACAGACAGAAGGATGAACCAGTGAGGCACAGAACACAGTTACTGGAGATACTGGATCAGCTCCATGTGAACCTCTGATGGAGAAGCTGCTGAGCCAGAGAAACATCAGGACATGACAGCAGCTGCACTTATCTAACAACATGTATCAGAGCTGATCTATGTTAGAGGATCTATCACAGCAGCTGAAGCCAAAGTCCAACACTGGATACCAGCTGAGCCTGTGCTGAGTGTAGTGTTACAGGAAAAGGGCAGAAACACTGGTAGCTCCCAGTGATGCTGACTGGGGCACAGAGCTGAATGATGCAGCATCAGGACACTGTTTCAGTCTGACTGACAGAGAAACCTGTAGCTGTATCTACATGTGAGGCAGAGGCCACACAAGCAGCTTTCTATGTTTCACAGTGACTGAGATCTTCAGTGGAGGTGGACATTGTGACCAGGAGATATTTTATTTTGTATTCTTATGATCACAGTTAGAATCAGAAGTATCAATCATTAATCATTTACCATTGTTGAATCTGTTGACAGTATAATCTTTTAATTACATCTGTGTTACTCTGAGCAAATATTAATGCACACTGACTGTTTATATAAAGTTGTTGCACTTTAGTGCAGTCACACCAGTCAGACCCACCAGTCCTGTTGGGCCCGGCCCGCCTGCGTGTAGTTCTGCACGTACGCCGGCCTGTAATCACATGCACGCACTTATGTAACACACACGCACGTTCACCTACACACTTAGTAATAATAGGAGGGTCGTCTGAGGACAGTTTTCTGATAGATACACTTTCACAAAATGCACAATGTACTACACACTTGTTTTTCTCTAACAACTGGCAGTTGATGTCCATATTAGGTAAACTCTCTGAACAGGCCCAAACTGTTATCATTTCCAGTAAGGTCTGACTGTGTGACGTCATCATGGCTTATATAAGGAGGGGGAGCTGTCCACTCTTTGGAGATCTGTGGCTGTACGCTTGTCTTCCCATGCTTCTGTCTTAGAAGTGTGTAATAAAATCACTATGTTTGTCACCTACACGGACTCGGCTGTTTTTCCTTCTTACCCAAACTGAACCAGACGCAACAACTTGGTGCCGAAACTCCGGTTGGGGAGGAAGGGAGCTTGCAGCTATCGTGTGGGTGACAAACAGGGGCGGAGGCCAGCAGCCTATCTGAGTGACGCCAGGCGACATAAGAAAAGGTGAGTGCCACCTGTTGATTTTTATCCAAAGGCGCTATATTGGAAGTTAAAACTAAATTTAATTAAATAATATTCACTCGGTCTGGGTTTCTGGCGTTGGTCCATAGTGATCTTGACTAATTAGTTTTAAAATAGGGCATAGTAGTCTGACTAAATTCATTGCTGTTCATTTTGGGGGTGAATTTTGAGTTAAGAAGTTATGTGTTTAAGTTAATACGGTTTAAGGTGTGTGGAAACAAATAAATACGGTTTAAGAGGTTTAAATGTGGGTTGACTGGGAATGCCAGCCAGTCAATCGGTAGTGTAGGGATAATTTGGTTTTAATTGGGTAGCAGAGACGGTCTCGGGCTTCAGATAAATGAAACTGGATGGCAGGGGTCCAACAGTGAGGCGTTTAAAACAAGTAAATTCGTTTAGGACTGAGAAGCTAGGCTCTCTAAGAATGCAGTTGTTCAGCAGGTGGCGCTGACACCTGACCGCGGACGCGTGGTTAGGCTTTTGCCCGGTTTTGGCCTCCCGCTGGGGACTTGGGACTCCCGGTTAATTGGCCAGGTAATCTATGAGTGATTGCCTTCTACTGCATTGATTGATTAAGAAGGTTAGACCTGGCTGCATCCTATCTAAACGTTGGGCACACTGAGCTTTAAGTAAAGCCAAAAGCGTGAACTGTGATGTGTCACGTGGCCGGTGGAGCTCCGTGTTTTCCTGGCGGGGAAGTAGTTTTAAAAGTAATTAGAATTTAGTAATTTGACCGTTCTTCAAGGCGGCGTACTTGAAACGGTAATTGAAAGATGCTTTTAAATTAGTCAAAGATTTAGGAACACCAGCAGAGAAATAGAGAAGTGAGATAAAGTTGTTCTGGCATATGGTGTTTTCTTAGGAATTCGAGCGCTATCGGGAGGGCGTTCCCGAGGCGTGTATTGACCAGCAAGGCTAGGCCTGGGCTATAGGTGCTTTTAAATTAGTCAAAAAGTTAGGTGTAACCTCTTGTGGCATATGACGTCTATGCGGGCCCGTGTGTATATAGATTATAAATTACCGGTGTGTGTAAATAAGTTGTATAAATCTGTTAGATCTGAAACTCCGGCTAAAGACTTCATCTCTAGTAAAAATCTTTTCTCTTCTCTCCCTCTTTCTCTCAGTTGGGATTCTGTGTGTGTATGTGTGCTGGAGAAAAATAAAAAAGGAAAAGGGTCTCTCTCTGTCTCTGTGAGAGAAAAAAGGTGGGGGCCGAGTGAGCCCGCGGGGCCGAGTGGGTCCGCGGGAGCGAGCGTGTATGCTGTATGAGGAAGAAGGGAGTGGGAAGGAGCGAGTGAAAAGAGTAACCGAGTATTTGGTGATTTTTTATTATTTCAGAGGCTCTGGGTAAGAGTTTTGACTATATTGATTTAATTCTGTGGTTTTGGAGTTGGCGACTTTAGCTGTGAGAGTTGTGAAAAGAGCAGGTTTTTCTTTTGTTGTGATGTTAAGTATAAATTCAATAGACTGTGAGTAATTGGTGTTTTTCTGCCTATTGTGCTGCGTGGAAGACACAGAAGTGTAGAAATGTTTGTGGTTTATCTTTGTTTGACGTTTTATATAGAGTTGGTTGATTCAGGGTGATTTCTCCCGTTTAAGGGAGGAGTTGCATTGTGGTTATGTTAAAGCTTTGCTGTAGGGGTATGAGTGTGAATTTGTGCTGCCTTCGCATGTTTAAATGGATGCATAGAAGTTTGTGAGTGAGAAATTGTTATGGTGGGGTTTAAAGTTAGTAAAGAGTCAAACAACGCCCACTGTTTTAAAAAGGCCCAAAACATCATGAAAGACACCTCACATCCTGGCCACTCCCTGTTCGAACTGTTGCCCTAAGGCAGACGGTACAGGGCAATCAGAGCAAGGACTAATAGACTCAAACACAGCTGTTATCCAACTGCAATAACACATCTGAATACTACAAAATGTCCACCATGCCACTCTTGTGTTAATCTATGCACGGTCTGAAGCATGACTGTGGGAATACTTAGTATGTTAAGTATTCTATCTATTTTATTTATTGAATTTTATTGTTTTGTTTATATTTTGATATTGCTAGGGATGATGCAATGATCGGGGACCATTCTTAATTTCGTTGGTCTCATGACAATGACAATAAAGTTTTTGATTTTGATTCTGATTCTGAAATCAACCCTCCTCAAGAGTTCAATAATTTAGGCAGTTATGTTTATACAAATACTAAATGTATGTTTAGTGTCTTCATACAGGTGTTTTTTCTTAACCTGGAAACCTGAGTACGGCAGCAGAAGACGGGCCAAGCTTTGGCTAAAAATTCACGGCTGGACACCAGAGTTGTCCCCACCCCTCCCGGAAAAAAAAAAAAAAAAAAAAAGAGGGAATGTAGTTTTAGGCAGGTTTTTCTCGCTGAACTGCTCTGGGTGCTGTGTCCCTGAATCTCACCAGTGTTAACCTCTGGCGGAGGACATGGAGAAAAGGAAAAGATGTTCCTGGTAAATGACCGAAACAAATAAAACCACACACAACCAGAGAAAGGTATGAGAAGTGTGAGGAATAGACACATGTGCGTGTTAGAGAAATGCCTCATTTGAGAAAAAGTTAAATTAACCCATACACTGCATTTCGTTGCCCTGTACCTGTGCATGTGCAATGACAATAAAGTGGAATTCTATTCCATTCTATATACAGACGTACCCATACATGCAATGGAGAAACAGCTTACATACATGTGCACGTACATGGAAGATTAAAGTAGCGACACTTAACACACACCTGTTTTTAAATGATATAGTTTATCCACTACTGACAAATAGACTCTCTGGGTTGCAGGACGACAACTTAACGTGAAAAGACAAAGACACTGGTCTGATGATTAAGTGAGGATACGACAAATTTAGTGGTTAAATTGGGATATGTTTTTGTTGATTGTTTGAGACAAATGACTACTGAATGGGAGAAAATTCCTTTTTAGGTTTCTAAACAGGATCTAAGAATTTTAACACGTACCTGTGTTGTCCTGTCAACTTGGGGGGTTATGAGTTGATTATGTGGTGAGAAAAAACAAAAAGGGGGGAAAGGAGACCTCGTTGTTTCTCGCCTCTCTGGATAACACAGCCAACACAACACAGCCAACACAACATCATTTTCCTGTTCGCCTGTTTTGTTTTGTTTTTGTTTTTTCTGAAAGCCGAAGCTGACCTGGACTCCTACCCTCCCCTCTACCATCGTTGCCCTCTCCGCGACCATCTTTGACCCTTTGACCCCTGAAGGCCACAGCAGCTGGACTCACAACAACAACTTGAGGATGTCAATAGTGCTGCAAAAAAGCGATCTCATGCAGTAGAGACGGAGAGCACTAAACCTAAAAAGCCCGTTTCACTACACGGGGGAAATTCCCAGATTGCGTCAGCTGACAGAGCTGTGACGAGACGCGCATGGAGCCCGGAGGAAAAGGGAGGGTGAGCAGAAGAATGCTGACCTCTGAGAAGAGCCGAACAGCAGAGCTGCAGAAGGCCGTGGAGCAAAGTAAAGACAACATAAATAGACTCCAATCTGACGTGGAAGGAAAAGACTCTGAGGTTTTTGCCCTCAGTAAGAGCTCAAGGCATCAGAGCAGAAATTGAGCATGGCTCCGGAGGAGCTGGCTGCTAATTGAACTCATCAGTCAGATGTGGAGTTTCAAGTACAGGACTTGAAATCAGGCGGAAGCTTGCTGGAGCAGGAAGTCGCCAGACCTGACGCAAAGCTCCAATAGCAGGAGTAAACCCTGAAAGAGCTACAGAAGCAAAAGGGTCAAGTTACAAGGAGAAGATGCAGGCAGCTGCAACAACGGATGAAAACAGACCCAAAGAGGAGGGGAGGACCCCAGGGCATGCTTCAGGCCGCTGGTTTACCTAAACTACAGAACAGGAAGGTGATGAACACAAACATACACCAACACACGAACACACACTTCTGCATGCGCCGACTTAGAATGAAGGGAAACACACACATGAACACTTATGCACTCGTTGAGGGAGTGAAAACTGATACACACCCATGCACCAAAATCAAAATGTTGATTCAATTCACTAAGAAGTGACACACAATGCTCCAGCTGCTGCAATGAAGAATGCTTTACTGACAAAGGCTCAATGCTGCACACGACAAAGTCAAATACAGAATTTGCTATAATAATAAGCCCAGAGGGCATTTGTGTGGTCTGGGGAGCAGAGTCCGGAGCGGTTTGGTTATGAAAACGATGCCTGTGCGAGATATCTGGGGCTTAAGGCCTCGACTCAATTGTTTACTGTACACTAAAAAGAAAAGAAAACACTCTGAGCAGTGGTGCAGAGTGAAAACGAGGAATTAACAGTGTGAGTTTTATTTCAGAGCGCCACATCATTGTGATGGAGATTTAATAAAAGGAGGAACACACGGACAAAGAAGAAGAGAAAGGGGGGGCAGCCCTTGACCCCGATTGCCTGAGGTATTAAAGTTCTGTACTAAATTCTGGTTTCCAGTGTGAGAAAAGTCACGCAGTGCCAGTAGTAGAGCTAGGTTGAGTGATGATTCTAAATTACTGTAAGTAAATCATCGTACACCGTTCAAGATTCATGATAACGGGGATCTAGACTTTGTTGAACCCTAGGCAATTTGAACAGGTAAAATTTGAGTGACCAAGTAGCAGTTGAATAAAAGTCATTGAATAAGTGTTGAAATAAACTGGCAGAATTAAGAGAATTAAAACATTTCAAGAGCTCAAATTATTTAATATGGAAACGGTTCTATTTTGTTTCACGAATGCAAAACATATAGGTTTATGAATATGAAAAAGTTGAGGTGGTGTTGATTTGACTCTGTGTAGGTTTAGGTGGGTATTTTTATTGATGGGAGGAATATTCAGTGACAAGTCCTAAGACCCGGGCGTCTGCATTTTGTTTTTGTTATTTTTCATTTTATTTTGTTTTATATTTTGAACAGTGCACTGATTTTTGTTTGTGAATCTTTTCTTTAAGCAGATCTGCACATCGGAAATTACAAGCATTACACGTCGGCGAGAAAATTGTTGTAAGTGAGTTTCTCCGCATTGAAATGGGTTCTGGAGGAAACACTTGTGGGGACAATTAGAAATGAGAGTCCCTGTCTAAAAAAAGGATTCAGCGAGGTAATCCAAACTCAAGTTCTTGTTTTCTTTTTGAGATGACGTCATTTTGCTGAGTGTGGAAACTAAATGCGACGACAGGTTTCACTATCAGCAAAGAAAGAAAGAAATGAATGAATGGATGAAAGACTGGGAATAAAAACAAACGGACTGACTGGTAAAAGATGACAAGACTAGACCATGACTCAAGGTTAACCACCTCCACCTAGATAGGATAAAAGGGTGGATGGATTTATGTGTGTTTCTTTTTACAGGAGTAGAAGGAGGACAAAATATTCGAGGAAGAGTGAACCTTTAAATGCCATTTTTGTGTCTTGTGTTGTTTACAGAGGTAACTGTGCAGCGTTACCATTTACATTTTCTTCCCTACAGGGTTACAGTTTTTAATGTTTTTCTATTACAGGATTTCTGGGTGGATGTGTGAAGAAACGGTGGTTATGGGTTAGGAGTTGGTGATGCTATTACACTGTATTCTGGTGAGAGGGTTGGGGGAGACACACCCTGTCTTGAAAACTGTGATTCTTTTACAGGAAATGTTTTTATAGCACCTATGGAATGAGGATGGCTGACTACGGTCAATGTGCTGCTAATGTTTGCTTTGCTTTGGTGAGAAGGGTGCAGTAGAAAACAGACAAGTGACATGAAAACAAGTAATAATAACAAATAACAAATTTGGGGACAGTTTAACCTAGAGCCCACTAACTGGCCACTAGGGGCTCTCTCTCTCTCTCTCTTGGAGTAATATTGCCCAAAGGGTGAATAAAACAAATTGCGGCAATAATAGTGGTTTAATGATTGGAGAAAACCTGAACATGATACTTGTCTGTTGTGCTGAATCTTTTATTACTCTTGTGATTTGCAGGTGGTTGTAAATAAGCTGTTTGCTTTAACAGGTTTGCTTTTTAGCTGAATTGCAAAATACAACTAGAACGATTAATTGAGACTAATCGCAACTAACCTGAAACTGAGGAGGTTCTATATAAGGAAGAATTAAAACAGGTATAAAATGCATCCGATCTTTAATTGCAGGTGGGACCATGAAGATTTTTTGGTACAGATTGCAGGTTGTTGCTCATTATTGAAGTGTGCTCATAAAGGCAAAAGCTATATAGGGGGTCTATCATTTGGTCTGTGTTTTAATAATTTAGGTATGGCAAAATTAAAGGTTTCTAGACAATTTAGGGAACGAGTGAGAAGCATAATGAGATGATCAGAAACTGAGTACTACACTCAAGTTAGAATTAAGAATGCCCAATTTGTTTGAGGTCTGTTGTTCATTTTTATACACACATTGCAAATGTGCTTATAAGGAGCTGGCACTTAGTCTGTGAAGGTCAAAAGCTTCATCCGACAACGGATCGGATTGATATATTGGAGCTATTGACTTCACGTGCAGAGGGTTAAGTGCATGCACGCTTACACACATAAGCATGGCATAGGATTGGAATAAACAAAGTCAACAACATTAGGTTAGGAGAGCCAGCGCAGGAGAGGTGTTGGCTTTCTGTCTCTTGCAGAGAAGGGAACAGACACCAGACGGGGACACGGAGATATGGGGACCCTCCACAGCAACGGGGGTCAAGTGTCATGGCCTTGGGGCTCCTTGAGAAGATGGATCCCATAACCACAGCGATAACCAGGAAGGGGTTGGCGAAAACTAGGAACACCAGAGACCAACGAGGTTCGAGAGGCTTTTGGCAAAAAGGGGGACACGGCGGTGACAACGGACAATAAACATACAGATCTTTGTTTGAAAGTGGGGCAGAATAATCCCCAGATCTGTGTAACGACTGAAGGGTGGTCTAACCCCGGATGTCGAAGAAAGAAGAATCTGAGGGCGTTTCTTCACTCCAAGAGGAGGTGGTAAAGGGGCCTGAAGCGTGTCAGGCTGAAACTCGAGTCTGAAGCTAAAAGAACAGCTGGGTTGTGGGAAAATTGGAAAACAACGGAGGTGTTGGGGTTGATAAGTGTCATAACGTGTTTGTTTGGTTTGGAAATAAATCCTGGTGTGAGTTGGGCTGGCAAGCCAGCCCAAAGAGGAGGAATGTGACCAGGAGATATTTTATTTTGTATTCTTATGATCACAGTTAGAATCAGAAGTATCAATCATTAATCATTTACCATTGTTGAATCTGTTGACAGTATAATCTTTTAATTACATCTGTGTTACTCTGAGCAAATATTAATGCACACTGACTGTTTATATAAAGTTGTTGCACTTTAGTGCAGTCACACCAGTCAGACCCACCAGTCCTGTTGGGCCCGGCCCGCCTGCGTGTAGTTCTGCACGTACGCCGGCCTGTAATCACATGCACGCACTTATGTAACACACACGCACGTTCACCTACACACTTAGTAATAATAGGAGGGTCGTCTGAGGACAGTTTTCTGATAGATACACTTTCACAAAATGCACAATGTACTACACACTTGTTTTTCTCTAACAACTGGCAGTTGATGTCCATATTAGGTAAACTCTCTGAACAGGCCCAAACTGTTATCATTTCCAGTAAGGTCTGACTGTGTGACGTCATCATGGCTTATATAAGGAGGGGGAGCTGTCCACTCTTTGGAGATCTGTGGCTGTACGCTTGTCTTCCCATGCTTCTGTCTTAGAAGTGTGCAATAAAATCACTATGTTTGTCACCTACACGGACTCGGCTGTTTTTCCTTCTTACCCAAACTGAACCAGACGCAACAACATGCTCCTGTACAGACCTCTGAGGAGAACCAAGGTGCAGTCAAAGAGTCCAGTCTGTCCTCACAGATGTGAACATGTGCTTTCATCAGGTCTGCTGTCAGCTAGCAGGCTCACATCAGAATCACTGTTCCTGAAAAACACAGTCTGTGTGACATCATCAGTCAGCTGATGGTCCCAGATCTGAATGGTTTCTGTCTCTACTGAGGAAGTCAGAGAATATCACTGAGGTGTGGATCAGGTCTGAGTGAGCTGTGGAGGGACAGCTTTAAACAGTCCACAGGTCTCACGTCCTGCTCAGTCTGCTAGCAGATACCTCGTATTGTTCCAGATGTGCTGACATCAGCAGCAGCAGCACAGCTGTGTGATACCATGAATCTCAGTTATTGATCCAACACACAGTAAATACAAAGATCAGGATTTCTGAGAGTAATCATTATGAGTCTGAACACATGATCACTGAATGTTAGTCTCCACAATAATAAGCTAACACAAGCAAACACAGCTTTCAGCTCTTATTTTGAAACTGGCTTATTTAGAGAGCTGTGATGTGAGCGTGCCTGGCTCTGAGGCACTTGGGTCAGCCTCTGTTGTTTAGAAGTGTTACAGACTGTGAATGACACAGACCTGTCAGTTTCCATGTTTGTCTGTAACACAGCTCAGGGCTCCATGCTGAACGCATCCATCCAGTGTTATTGATCCAGGACTGATACCAGCATTGGGATCAATACTACAACACACAATCACATGTGTCCACGTGATGTGTTTGACCAGCTTTATTCATTAATGATCAATCAGCTTATTTACTGCATCTGAGTCCAGCTTCATTTAAATGATCCAACCATGAAAATGACATCAGTCCTACAGAAGCACTTCATGCTAACAGGAAGTCATTGATTAAGGTGGAATAACACAGAGACACAACCACTCACAGCTAACCTGACCCCACTAACTGCATGTGTTTGGACTGTGGGAGGAAGCCGGAGTACCGGAGAGGACGCACACAAACACGGGAGAACATGAAGCTCTGAAACAAAGATGGTGGATTTGACCTCAGGACCAGGCGGGGTTACGGGGGTCATGACCCCCCAATAATAGATCCAGCTACACTGAAACTGTCAATTTCATTTACTTTTCCTGTTTTAAAGCTATCAGGCTGCTTTGTGGCTCACTCAATACTAAACTAAGATACTTTCAGTGTGAATCATTTGCAGGAACACAGGCAGGATTTAAAGTGCAGAACTTTACAGTCTCTGTCTCAAAGTTGGTCTAAACATGCTAACAGCTCTTTGTTTTTTTCAGTTTTCACTGGTTTGATGTAATGAAAGAAATTTTAAAGAAGCAGACGATTGTTGTTATTTTAGTTCTATAGTTTCATAAATCGTGGTGTGGATCTAAGTCAACATTCAGAATAAATAAGATAATACAGCACTTTGATGGTTGCCTTTGTATTTTCCCAGCAGTGCTCAGGTTGGTTCTCGGCTACATTTACATACAGATGTTAATGTGTTCAGCAGCTGGACTCATCTGAGGAAGGAACATTGGAAAGGTGCTCAGTGCACAACTGCATCACTAATTTTATGTAAGACCCTGTGTTTTATTGTATTTATATATTTGTAACATTTGACTCAAACACTTTTGGGAAGGATGAAAATGTTTTCAGGAGGAAGTTTTTCCTTCTGTCCGACTGCAGTACACACAACACTGCGTCTCCCCCCATTATCACACTTCCTCAGGCTGGTGATGAGCGCCCCCTGGTGTCAGTGTTGATGACGTCATGCACAGTGAAACATAAACAGTGTCTGTTAATAAAAAATCATGTGTCCATTCTCATGTTTGCATCATGTTTCTGTAAAATCATCAGCTGTTTCTGAACCTTCTTCATTGTTTGACTCATTCCAACAGCTGTGAGCTGTGATGGAGTCAGAGCAGCTTCATCACTGATGTTCAGGTGAAGCTGAACTTAATAAACTGTAGAAATGATCAGGATTCAGGCTGGGTGTGTAAAACACTTCTGTGTGAGGTCGCAGTGCTTCATATGTGTGTGTGGGCTGAAGCACACATGTGTGAGTCCTCAGAGGTTTCAAACACATCACTGCACACACTTATAATCCTAGTTTAAGCTTGTGGATCATATCGGACACATCAGCAGCTCTTTGGAGACAAAGATTTGAGATTTAAGATGAGTCATAGTCTTTCTATCCATGGTAGCTTCCACTGCTGAGGCTCGGGAAACATGAAGAGGATGATTAAGAGCAAGCATCAGCTCTGTCTCATCTAACTACACAGTATTATGATCATGCACTTATGTCTCAAACTAAGACACAATGAGACAAAATGAGTTCTGTGAGTCTTTAGATTATCAGTAATTCTGGTGACAGTTTGACGCTCAGTGGAGCCATTTTTGGTTTGTGATGAGTGTTTTGTGAGCTTCTGTTTTGTGAATCGCTCTTTGTAATTTAGAAGATCGTGCAGAAATGTGCGCGCCCTTATCTGAGAGGACACGGAGAGAGTGTCGCAGACTCGAGGTGAGGAGATAAACCTCGGAGCAGGACGGCCTGCACGTTACCCATGTGCATCTTTTCAGTGACATCAAGTGAACCCATAATAAGCATTTCTATGTCTTAGACATCATGTCCATTTCTAATGAGAGATTATTTTTAAATGAGGGAAACCTGGTCTAACAACACGCTTCCAACAGAGCTAAAGGTTCACCACAGTGAGACGGTGGGACTCTGATAAGAACTGAAACACTGTGTATGAACAGCTGAGACAAAACTATATATAAACACTCATTTATTCCAGTTTAGTTTACAATGATTTTAAAGTGGAACGATTCATGTTCATGAGCTGTTACAAACACAACTATTGATTTGTCTATATATGGTCGGACTACAAGGCTCGTGTTGAGGCTCTTGGAATAATGTGTGAATTACAGCAAGAAATGATGGTTTTCCATTTTACCAAAGTGGAATAAAATCACCACAGCAAAGAAATAATGTTATTGTCTGCAGCTAAAATATATGGTGAACATGGTTTTATAATAATGTGCAAACACAACCTCACTCTGCTCTATACAAGGAGCCAACCACAGCTGTCCGGGTCTTCATCCACCACCTCCACCATCTTTGCTCATCATCATTCACTTAATTGCTGATTGGTTTAAATCAAACTCCATTACAGGTTCAACTCCATTATATAACAGCATGTTGACTTTGGATCTGGTGTGCAGTGCCACCTTAAAAGACGAGGAAACTAAGAGATTACAAAAAAAGAAGTGGAGGAGTTAAAGAGCTGCAGCAGATTAACAGTTTCTGACAGTCATGTGTTAGAAATAGGACGATTAGATGAGCTGAGGGATCCATCTACTGCTCAGTGAAGCCTCATCAGAAACAGTCTCAGTGGAAGGATGGCTCTATTGTTAAGGAAGGACACAGGCAGAAAGACTGGCGTCTGTCACACAGGAACTGGACTGAAAATCAGCTGCACATATTCATCAGTATGTGCAAACATATTATAGGTGTGGAATTCAGGACAGTACCATCAGAAGTTGATCCACTGTGCAAATGTCTGATTGGCAGTGGCTTCATTTTTCACTATGAACAAACTGCTAATGCAGCATCACAGGACGTCAGCCATGGATTGGCCTCCCCAGACCTCAACATTACTGAAACATCTTAACAGAGGATGGAAACAAAGGGAACCAACATCCAAGAAAAGAGCTGCTGCTGAAAACTTCCTCACAGAAAACACAAACAAGCTTGACTAAGAGACTCCAGGCTGTGCTGAATTATAAAGGTGGACTGACCTCCAGGGTCCTTAGTATCATATGAGCTCAGTTTGTGTCTTATATACTTTCCATTTATATAACAAAATATATAGAAAGGAGGGTGGTTTAAGATGTCTGTAGAGTTTTATTCATTATCTTTAGACAAACAAAGAAAGCACCATCCATTCGTCTCCAGTCTGTATGAAAAACAGGGGAAAGGTCAAATTAAACCTTTGAAATTCCTTTCACAATAAATCCATAAATAAACAAAATAAAACATAGAAAAGTGTTTAAACCCACTTTTCCATAAAGCTGTCAATAGGAAATGTTCCAGTAAACATGTCTGTGTTTCTGCTGTTTTCCTTTCATGCGTCCACAGCTGACAGGTAACCCTATTGGAGTCGCCATAGTGACGGGTGGCGTCTCAGCTTCAGCGTGTTGATGGGCACAGCCATGGTTACCACAGCTGGAGTTGGTGTAGGGCGAGCTGTGAGAGGACAGAGATGGAGAACGCACATTTAACTCTTTAACAGGAGATACGTTACGACTAACAGACGACTGCTGTCTACATGATGTCTTTGCAGCCCTTATGCTACATGTTACACAACTTTTCTTCATGCCAACAAGACTGAGGTGCCACATAGTCGACACATACAGCTGATTATGATGCATGTTTTACTATTGCTATGTTCACATCATCTGCTTGGCTTTATTACTGAAAGCCTGGAGATCCTCTGACGTGTGCATGGCTGATGTGAAGTATGATTAGTCCTACATGACATCAACAACAGAGGCAGTGAAAGCTTTGTTGTTAACAGGTTGTAGGTAAAGTCAAATGTCTACTTCTACACTTGTGTTGGGTAAAGTTCTTCTCACTGCAGCAGATTTATATCTGTGCTTTCACAGGGCGTGATGTGGAGCTCAGCGCTGAGGTGCAGGTCTCCTTGGAGACGGCATCCTGGCTGAAAGTATTATCATGCTTCCAAAACATTTCAGCTTTTATTTTGAAAGAAACAAGACTTGAAAACGAATCCCCTTCTTCCTCTTTGTCTTTGTTCTTCAGAGGAGTGTCACCTGGACAAACTCAGGGCTGTTCTAGAGCCTTTCTTATTATTTGACTCCATAGAAATAAAACTGAATGGAATCAAACAAAAACTCCCAAACAGCTAAAACACTTTGCTTTATTCTCTTTTTTAACAAATACGTTGAAGTCCATCCACAACAACACAGCTGAGATCTCCTTTGTAATCAAGTGTTTACATCCTTTGTACAGATCTGCATACAAAACAATCATTTACGTCCCACAGAAGTCTAGTTACACGTAACTATACAAGAACTGGTGAATGACAGAAACATGAGACACATGATCACAGGTGATAACAAAAAGAGAAAGAATTCATGTGTTAGTGATGTTTTTCAGCCCTGATGGCTCATGTTGGAGAAACAAGCTGAGGTACGTGGAAAGTTCACACACACAAGTGGGCGTGAGCGCACACACACAGAGAGAAACACAACTGAAGCATCTGTTTGCTGTTTCTGCTTTCATCATCTCTGCTGCTGTGTCAGGCTGGGGTCTCTCAGTGACGTGGTTGAGGTGAAGTATGACGAGTATCCCTGATTCAGTCCATCGAGACAAAGGGCAAAGAAAGCTGTTGTTAACAAACTCTATGGTGATGTGGCATTTAGCTCTGACTCTACGCTCTGCTGAATCCTTTGAACCTGCTGATCAGTAAAGCTCTACGTGCTGCAGCAGATTGACCTCATCTGTGTTCACAGGTGTGGACCTCAGCGCTGAGGTGCAGGAGACTTTCATTCAGTTCTCCCTGCAAACAGCATCCAGCCTGGAAATACTGTCATCTTTCCCACAAATGGTGCTCTTATCTCAGAGAAGAAGTCTGATGTAAATAACTGCAATCAACAGTGATGTTCTGCACAGATCACTTTTCCATTTTGCTCTCTAGATGAGTCCCAGCTGCCTGACCTTGTGTCCAGGTGATCGTCTCACTGAGGAGCTTTTGTTCTGAAAATCTCACGTCCATCACCTGTTTCCTTTTTACTATCTCTGCTCTTTCTTTATTCACAATGCTCATAATATCACACAATTATATTCATCACCTGCATGTTTTTATCCAGCTGCTGTTAGAACCAAACAAATAAAAGGATGAAAAGCCTGAAATCCTTTGATTTATTACATTTGAAACAAATATGAGAGCATCCCTAACAGCACAGCTGAGACCTTTGTTTTAATCAAGCCTTTGTATCGACACACTTGTAAAGATTCATATACAAAACATAATAGAATAAATCAATATAAAATACACATAATCACAAAAATGCAGCCATGTTGTGAGTTTGCATCTAAAACATGCATGTTTCCCTTTGTACAGGCAGATTTACAGCAGACAAAGCAACACGCTGATCGACTTTGACCGCTGCAAAAACAAAATACCCACCAAGTCTGAAGTCGATCAGAGGAACTGTTGACAGACTGACACACAAACACACAGATGCTTGATTCATTAGTGCGATTAAATGTTCTTCTTTAGCAGCATCACTTCATGTGTTTGTGTTCCAGGAATAAAGGTCTGTTTAAACTGGACGTCTCCTCAGCATCACTCGTGCTGTCATGGTTTCAAAGCTGTGCAGAAAGAATCTGAGGGATGATACAGAGGTGACCAAAGTTACAAACATCCAGCTGTGCTGCAAATGTTTGCAGAGCTCCAAACTCTTTGGCTTTCTGCAGAGCAAGTTCGGAAGAAGCACCTGAGCTAACTTCAGTTTAGACGATATGAGGAAAAATGCTGCTTCCCAAAGTTTCCTACAAGTATCCAGTTTATATTTAGAGAAGCGAAGGCTCTTTATCCTGACAACTACTCCCTGGTGGATCCCTGTCCTGTGACAGCAGCAAAGACTGTGTATCAGTATCATCAAAGCCACTTCAATAACCAGTGTTTAAAGCTCTCTAGCAGATGGACTTCAGTGGCAGCAGCCTCTGTCTGCTGTGTACAGAAGGTTCTCTGATGAAGCACACAGCAGATGCTGCACTACAACAGCAGCAGCAGCTCAGCTTCAGTTTGCTTCGACGCCCTTTTTGACCTGTGAAACAGCAGAAAATGAAACATTTCAACACCCGTTTGTTAGCGTGAGCTATTCTGCTGTTTTTCATCATTTCACAGGTGAAATAAAATCACATTTACTTCCTGTAGGAGTGATCGTGTCCAGCCTGACTGAGACCATGTGCTCCATCCTGCACAGGTAATAAACCTCTGACATGAAGGGCTGTCAAGTAGTTTTAGACAAATGGGGGTAAAAGAGACGTTAAAAGCTTAAAGAGAAACTACATTTTCTAAGAACTGTCTGACGTTCACCTCTCACACAGTGGATACGATTCTGCCGCTGCAGGAATAATCTTTGTGCTTATGAAACTGTCCATGTGTTTGCAGAAAATGTCACATGTTCAAAGCCATCCCAGCACCTGGGGTTTGTATAAGTGCAGCTGCTGGTGGGGAGATAGTCTCACTCTTCTATATAAAGAGTCAGCAGGCAGCAGATCTTCATCTGTGATCTCCTCCATCATCACGTCTTCACTCTTCAGCAGCTATGGCTTCACTTCGTGCCCTTGTGGGAGTGGTGCTGTGCTCCTCATGGTTTCTGCTTCTGCCTCAGGCGGACTTTGATTTACAGAGTCATCCATAATATTTTTTATTTTTTATTTCACTGCCCATCTATTTTCATACAAATGTCTCCGTCTTATGGAAAAGGGGTGGAGCTTATCCAACGAGGACAGGCAGGGCCCCCCCAGACAGTTTAGCAGTCTATACAGGAGGCTGACCTTTGCAACATGTACTTCTATAATGACTTCACCATTTAGGTTATTTGGTTATGTTTCACCCTGGATTTTGTGTGATAATATTTATTTTGTCCACTGATTTAAAAACAACAAACTATATGAATATAAAACAGAGTGAACAACAAAACATCAGCTTTGGAAACTTTGATGTAAAATTCTGCAATTGTTTTCTCAGATATAGCATAAATCAAACTAACATACATCAGTGTATTATTAATGTGCACACACACACACACACACACACACACACACACACACACACACACACACACACACACACACGTATTACAATAAACAGCTCTTATGCTTCTGTATGATTCTCAGTGCTTTCCATTTGCGTGTCCACAGGTTGCTGTAAGTGGTGCTTGACTGCAGTTTGCTCTCATTTCAAGTGGTTTGCTGTCACAAAGCCAACAGGAAGTCCGGCCATGGTTGAGCCAACTGAAGATGGGTTGAAGGTGGCGTCCTCGTTTCCTCTGTGAGTGCGAGAGGACAGACAAAGCAAACACCGTTTGGACAGCATTAAAATATTTACACTGATGATTAATGTTGTGTCTTTGCACCTGTAGCGATACATGTTGGAAAATGGAGACTTTAGCCACCAAGACTGACGTGCCTGGAAACTTCCCTGTGAGTACGCCCACAAAGACAGGAAACAGTTTAGCCACCGCGGTTAATCCTCCATCATCATCATCCAGTATTTTCCACATCTTTTCTTCTGCTGTTTCCCTTGTTGTCAGTCACGGGGTTTGTGACTGAAATGCGTGTGGTCGACGGGAAGCCTGACGAGTACGGCCTGAATCATTCCATCAACACCGGACGGAGTGAAACCTTTGTTGAAAACAGATTATATGGTAACGTTGCATTTAGCTTCAGTAAACTGTGAAGTTACAGCAGCAGATTTACATCACGTGGCTTCACAGGAAGTAGTCTGGACCTCAGCGCTGAGGTTCAAGCAGCTCTGCTTGCAGACGGCATCCTTCCTGAAAATGTTCTTCATCTTCCTCAAACCAGAACTTTTACATTGGTGCTGAAGTTCTATATAAAAACAGCCTGAAATACAAAGTGATGTTGTGCACTGATTACCTCACACTTTCCATGTTTCCTTCTACAGAGGAGTGACCGCCTGAGTGTTTTGTCTGATCTGTTGTTGATCGTCTCATTGACACTGCATGCAGATCTGACACCAGGGCTGGACTGGGACAAAAAATGGTCCCGGGCATTTTGACTGGAGACCGGCCCCCCAGGTATTAAAGGAAAAACCATAAAGCCTTTGAATGAAAACAAACGCTGTTGTCACAGTGATGGACGCTGTCTTGTTGGTATACATGCATCAGTCTAATAAACTTAAACCTGCACCATCCTCCCTGTCCTGGTATTCTAAACAGGAAGTAGACTGTTGGTCGAGTTAACCTCCTGAACATCTACAACACACGGTGGAAACCTGACATTAAGACAGAGACTAGAGGTGAGACATGATCATTGCTGATTACTGATGACAGATTTAGATATGTTTTCATAAACCTTTCATTTGCCACATCAATAAACAGCACGGCAGGGCAAAATATGTTTTCTAACATGGCAACCTTTAAAAAGTGAAAGGAGACAGAAAGACAGCTGAGAAAGAATCAAACGGACTTTTTGATGCATTTTACACACAGTACTGGTGCAGAATCTAGAAAATGTGGGAAACACTGGCATCATATGCAGTACTTACTTCTGAAGAAATTATGATGGGACCCTAAAAAATGACTATGTACAATAATGGATTTCTATACATTTTACATCAGATGAAAACGTTTGTTGTAAGATTCAGATAATTATTTATTAAAAGTGAGACATTTTAAATGAGAACAAGAAAGAAAAGTATGTCTTTGTGCCCCCCTCTCCCTGTTAATGCCCTACCTGCCCCCCTGGCAACACTTTGCTAGACCCGCCCCTGCACAGTTACCAGCTGTCAGCTACACAAAAAGGATCCTGGTGTTATTTGTCTCTCAGAAACAGTTCATAACTTCAACTCATTTTTGTTTTGTCATGTTTTGTTCTTTACATTGTCTTTCTTCTATATAATTGTTAAACATTTAATAAATATGTCTACAAAAAGATTTAAAAAATCAGACATTTCACACAGACACCCAAATGATTTCTGACTGATGAAGGGGGCTGAAGGTGCCCTGCTCTTGCCCAGCTTCTGCTGCTCTCTCCCTGCTCACTGTCAGCAGCTGGCAGCCTCGGTCCTGCCTGAGACTCTTCATCTATCAGTGCCAAAGAATATGGGAAATAGCAACGCACAACATGCACATTACAAAACAAGCACATGAATCAGCATTACATTCATTAGTGAAGTGCTGACGTTCGTTCCTAAACTTTGGGCCTTAATTAACATCACTGTGAACTAATGTTTGCTTTGCTTCTTAACCAGTGAAGCAGCGAGGGGCTTTCTGAGGTTCCTGCTCGTAAATGCCCAAAATGAGTCGAGTATTTCTCTGCAACTACAAACTCTGTTTTCATCAGAGGTGTAAATATTACAGCACTGTGTCAGAGTCACTGAGGCTGGAACACAGAAAAAGGAAGTAGATGTATTTATTTTTAGACTTTATTGCCTGGAACCACTTTAAAAATACGCTTTGGGTCACAATTAACTGCAGAAACCAGGAATCCACATATGAACATTATCTGTGCAGAGATTTATGCTTCTGAAGGTAAACAGTGAAAACTTGCAGCACTAAATGCACAGATAGCCAGGCGTTTCACATTTTGGGACCATCTGCCAGTTTTCATTTCTTAGGTATTGAAGAGCAGAAATGATTGAATTTTATTTACATGCTTAAAAATGTTTGCTTTTGAATATTATTTGAAGAATTACCCACACACTCAGGCACTGTGGGCCTGTTTCCCTTTGCACAACCGAGTGTTGGAAACGGGCCTTTTCTCTTTAAACTCTGAGGGGCTGTAACTTTGGCTTCTATTGGCAGATTTGCATGATTGACCCTCTTTTTAAAATAGTTTTAGCCAAGAGAATCAAGCTAACATCACTGTTTTTACGTCAGCTCACGTCACACGAGCTGTTTCAAGAAAAGTCCTCCTGTCACACAGCAATGCCTACATGAATCACACCACTCTGCTTAAATAATAATAATAATGTTTAGTGAAGCAGGTGAAGCAAAGGGCTGCTTTTAATAGGCTGGGAGACCCAGGTGTGCTGCTTTAGCTGCTGAGCCTCTCATGCTAGCCTCCATCTATAAGCTGGGATCACAGGAGCACTGCAGTCCTGACTAGATCAAGGATTGTTATTCATGCAGGTGACAAAAGTTTACATTCACAGAGTCATAGGATTGAGCCTGGTTTGAAAAGCAGCTGTTTAATGCAGCTGCTTAGAGTTCACACACAGTAGAAGAATCAGACTTGAGTCACATTTCAAACACTGGAAAAATACTCAGCAAGTAACAATGAAAACAGCACAGACTCAGTATATCCTGTTCAGTCCTGTGTTTGATATGAATGTGCTGTTCAGAGAGGATCTCATGTCCTCTTTTACAAAGCCTTTGTTTCATGATGTTTGTGTATAAATGAATGTAGGTGTGTTTCTAAGTGTGAAGGAGCCCTGGGAGAAAAGACTGAAGCTTGTGCCAAAGAACAAACAGGAAAGAAAGATCAGCATTAATGAAGACGAGCACAGAAGGAGCCCAAGCACGTGTTGCTTTTTCAGATTTCTCTAAAAGTGTGTGTTCATTTGTTCCATCCTTCACAACAAACAACAGCTGACAGACACACATGCACTCTGTGTCACTTCACAGGGGCTGATGAAAGTGGACACAGTAAAGGGAGAGCTGGACCTGCTCTACACATCCTGCACTCTGTTAACAGACTTTATTCTGCAGCATCAACAGATAAAAATATATGAAGATATAGAAACGTTTAACATTGTGACTGTTCACATTAGTGAAGCTGTTACTTTGCTGCCAGGTGGGAAAAGAAGCCTAAAGCTGAGTCTGATTAAACATCTGCTGCACCAGAGAGTTTCATGGCCCTGCTTTATCCTGTGCTTGCTGACCACCTCGTCCTGAAACCTCTTCATCATCCTCACAGTTGTGTGAAGAAAGAGGGAAGCAGGTGGAAACCATCTGTGCTGCTGTGTTCACTTGTGTGTGTGCGTCTATGGTCATATCTAATGTGTACCTACAGACAAACACAAACACCTGGCATTGCACAAGAGTCTCTATGGAGCAACCTGCAGATGTCAGAGATGTGATTAGAGGGTAAAGTGGACTAGTGAGAGCATCTATGTTGTTGTTGTCTGCTGGGGGACAGCATCAGCTCCAGAGATGCATCAGGATCAGCAAACTAATCTGCAAGGCTGCAAGTGTCACTGAAGGAGTTTGAGTCAGTGAGGGACTCAAACTCACACAGCTGGTCAAGAAGGCTCAGCAGCTGCTGTATTTCCTGAGGAGGCTGAGGAAATTTGGTATGTTGGCCAAGATCCTCAGCAGGTTCTACAGCTGCACTGTGGAGAGCAGCCTGACAGCTGCATCACTGCATGGTACGGCAGCACTACTGCAAACCGCAAACGACTCAGTCTGAGCAGTCAGACGGCATATTTTTAAAGTTAACACATCAGCACACACAGAGCTGAGCCCCTCCCACCTGTGCTGAGTTTCAGGTGGAGCCCCGCCTCCTTCCAGGAAGCAGCTCACCTGTGTGTCCGTGTTTAGTGTCCAGGTGTGGAGTGGAGCTTGTTGTTGGTGTGTGAAGAAACTGTAAGTTTGCTTTGTTTCCTCCTTTAACAGTTTGTCTTTAGGAACTTTACTGTTTGTTCAGCTCGTGTTTGATTTCTTCACACAACAAACTGTGTGTGTTTGTATTTCCGGTCTCTCCATTAAAGTCAGTGTGTAATGTTTCCTGGCTAACATCAGCTGTGTGCAGCTTAGTTCAGCACAAATCTGCCGCTCCATAGTTCACGGTAACGGACTCACAGCTGGACCAACGAGGCCGAGTGTGTCCGCCACTCTGAGCTACGTTCGTGTTTGTGTACTTGTAGTTTGTACTTTGAGTTCACTCAGAGCCCACAGAGGACGCAGCGTACGTGATGACGTCACAGCCCTTTACCTCCTTTACTGTCACTGTGATTAATATTTACACACGAGACACCTGCAGAGCTCTGACGCTAAGCTAGCACACAGCATGCTAACACTAAGCTAACACTAAGCTAACACTAAGCTAACGCTAAGCTAACGCTAAGCTAACACTAAGAGTTCTTACAGACACGAGTTAAAAAGCTGCTTTTAGTGTGTGATCAGAGTCCAGGACTGAGAGCAGCAGCAGAGCTGATGGATGATGAATTACTGGATGGAAGAAGCTTCTCATTAGCAGTGAATCAGTGTGTGTGCAGTTCTCTGCAAACTCAGCAGCAAGAATTAGTGTGAAGCTTTAACTCTGCTGATCCTCTTTGAATCCTGGATCAGCTGAAAGGTTTAAAATGTTGTTCACACGTGTTGGACTGACTGAAGCTTCCAGTCACAGTGAATCAGTGTGTGTCAGTGAATGCATCGTGTGTGCTTCAGGCTCCATCTAGTGGACTGATAGCAGAGCAGCTGATGGCAGCTTCCTCTGCCTCACACTGCTGTCTGACTGCATCCAGCTGACACTGAGATGAAGCAGGAAAGAAGCAGCTGATATTTGGACAGCACACATGATGAAAGGAGGATTTCAGCTGATGTGCACATGAATGATTTGTGTTTCCTCTGCAGGTAGAAAGTGTGTGTGAGCTGAATTGAGCAGCATGGATCAGTGTGAGGACAGAGAGGAGGGAGCCCCTCCCTCTAAAAGCACTCTGTGTGGGGAACATGAGAGCCAGACCAAAGCTCAGAGGTGAGATGACCATCTCTAACTGTCCATGACTCTTCTCCATGTCACAGCTCAGCACTCACATCACTGCTGCATCATTATTCACAGGAACCAGCCTGGACCTCCACCCAGCTCTGTGTCCTTACAGAGTGACTGGTCTGAAGATCACCCCATTGATTTTAAAGTCCAGCCTGTGTCTGCTGCAGAGAGGTGAGCTGTTAGCAACATGAACTCTTTGATTAAACTGCTTGATGTTGTTGGATATAAACTACAAACACGTCGTTCCCTCAGTCCCATTTAAACTGTCTTTTAAAACAAGCCTTTGGTTTCTAAACAACTGAAAACCCACTTCAGCAAACAGGAAGTGATCAGAGCGTCCGTCCACTTCCTGTCAGGCCCTGCAAACATTTCATATTGAAGAAAAGTCGTTGATATCTCACATTTTTACTCCACCACATTCAACCATTTTGACATTTTACAGCATGAAACTCTTGTCACATGACTCCTGTTATGTTATAGAGTCATGTGACCACCAGGGAGGGATTTGTATGGATGAAACACATTCAAATCAATCTGATTCATCAATGGAAACATTTTTGGTGTAAATGCAGCAACACTGAAAACGCTGAAGATAAAAACACAACAGATGAAATATGAACAAATCGAGGCTTTGAATACACGTGTGTGTGTTTGAGACACAGAGATAAATGGATTGTGTGTCTGTCCTATTGCTGCGTGAGGGTTTTATTGTAGATTTTGTGCGTGTACACTTTTGACCACGAAGGTGTTGAAAGGGCGTAAAACAGTTGGAGGCACCAGAGTGAACACTAGTGCTGTCAGTAGATTAAAAATGACTAATTAATGACACAATCTTCTGTCATTAATCCTGATTAATCACAATTACTTGATCAATAGCTGCAGTTACATTTTTCCAACTTTATATTTAAGCCTGTAACAGACGTTTACACCATATAATGAAGTCAATGCAGAATAAACACAAAGAATGTTAAACGCTTCAATTCAAAGAGACTTTGAATAGTTTTCAGTCTTTAACTCAGCTTCTCTGCTGTAAATACAACTTTGTAACAAACATATATACTAAAAGCTAAGTGTGCACTAATATATAATAATATATAATCTATATTACTGCTGTTAATGAAAATGTTTAATCAGACTCATCACAGGGTTACTGTGGATTCATTTGGATTAATCACCATTAAACATCATTTTTAATGTAAACGAATCAAAGTTAATTTCATGAGCAAACAGACTCGAGAGAAAAGGGCAAATTTACACACTTAACATGTTTATTGAACATGTAAACATTGATTAACCTCCTGAATGAGCCGACCCCCCCAGGGACAGTCCTGCATGCTAATGATGGGCTCTGCTCTGTACCTGCAGGATTCTGTCAGCCACAAACTCCTCAGCTGATCCTGAATCTGAGCCCATCTGTCAAACAATCATTTTCTTCACAGGTCTGTGGAGGTGGCACTGATCCTGCAGCAGTCTAACACTCTCTGTCACTCTTCTTCAAGTCTTTGACACGAGGAACCAAAACTATGTTATTAACAACACTAACAGGTCTGCAGTTTGTCCACTTGGCAGTTGTGTCATCAGTGCTTTGCATTGTTGTGATATTTTAAGCTGGAAGTGCTTCGGTGAAAAGAAAATTCCTTCTGTCACGATGTGCAGAATCCTTCATGTTGGTCGGCTGGTCCGTCTTGTTATTTTTTTAATGCTCAAACTTTCCATCGAAGGTCAGTGTGTGTTTGTCATCTTCCATACTGAGCTGATTGGTTCAGCTGCCGTCACTAACAGATGTGCTGCACATCTGCACGTGTGCAAAGGTAACTCTACTCGGACAAACTGCTCGAAGTGCGTTGATAGAAACATCTCAGGGATTTTGAGTCGTTCTGCTCTCCAGATGTGTCGTGTTAAAGGTTTTTATCATGTTAATCATGATAACAGATGAACCCCTAACCCTAACCCTACATGTTAATTTTGACAGCAGTGGTAAATCCTTTTTAATGTTCTTCTGTCAGATCATTGATTAGACTCGACTCCAAATACGAGACTCGGAAAACTCAAATGAAAACTCAAATCAAAGCAATGAGAAAAGGACTTCTTGTGTTAGAATGAAAACATATGGAAGTGGTCAGGTTTCAAACACTCGATGAATCTGCTGCACAGTTATATTCAGGGACCTTTGGCCTCCTGAGAGCATTAGTTGATGGTTCATCACAGTTTTACCTTCCAGTGAGTGAATTTATCAGTTTGATGAAGTCTCAAATTTTCCTCTGAGCTTCTGCAGCATCATCACTTCCATCACTGATGAAAGAAAGTTCATAGAAAACAGAAAATATATCTTCAGAATCTGAGAGTCTAAAACTTGACAGACTTGATTCAGATGAAGTTATTTGAGCAGAAACTCCTGGATCTTTATCCTGTGTTGATCTAATCCTTCATGGTTCCTCCACAGAGTGGAGCAGCAGAGCTCAGAGGTTCCCAGTGGTCAGTCTGCCCAGCAGCATCAAACACAGCTGGACTCCATATTTATGGTCTGTACATGTACAACAACTACTTTAATATTAATAATAATGCATTTATTTATAGGTCCCTTTCAGAACACCAAGGACTCTGTGGACTAAATGACCAAAAGAAACAAACTTCGAAATCAGACGGTGCAAATGTGATCACAGGGAAACGTTTTAAACATCGAGGCTTTAAACAGAAACCAAAGTGAAACAGTTTGTAGTCGAGATCAGTGGGAATGAAGCTGAATAACTGTTTCTTCAATAACTTTGAGCAATAAATGACAAATATGATGGAAATTAGCAGCATTAGCACTTACTAATGATGTTAGTCGACACTCGGCTGTATTGAGACGACCACATTAGGTGGTCCTCAACTGTAATGGAAACCAGTGGATCCAGTCTAGTCGTGGCGACCTGTGGTGAGTCGATCTGAGCAGCTACTAATGGAAACAGGGCCATAGATGTGTTTGTGCTTAATAACAGTGAATCACAGGATTTTTACATTACAGTTAAAATCTCATGTTGTTTGTTAAAGTATGCAGTTCAGGGTGTGTTACTAAAACACTTTCCAAAGACCCAGCCCCCATAAAAAGCAGCCAATCAGCTCCTAAGAGTTACACACCCACACATATCTATCAGGTTAACTCTGGTCTAACACACTTGGATTTAGCTTGAAGAGTGTTTCTGTACGAGGACTGAAAATGATTTAAAAAGCAGCCAATGTCCAAAGAACAACTTTGACACACCTTCATAAAACCTGCAGAGCAAAGAAAAACCAGCTGAAAGTCTGGCTGCTCTTATGAAAAGTACAGAGAAATTATGGGTCGCTCAACACTTGTGCACAATATAAGAGTTTAAATAAATCTGAAGAATAACTCAAAATCCTACAATCATACTGAGAAAATCATCTACAGCTAACTATCCAAGTGGATTTGTTTAAGACAGCTCCATCTGCTGGTGGCCCTCTGCAGGTGCATGAAAGGGGCGTGTTTATAGTGAAAGTAGTAGAGAAAGTAAACCCCACGGGAAGGAGGAGGACTCTCAGCAGCTTCCAGCTCATATTCAGACATTTGACTTCTCACTGAAAGCAGCAAGTTTGAGTGTCTGTACCTTAGTTAGAAGAGATAACATGTCAGTAGTAATTAGAGTTGATTGAGCAATGCTGTCCTTGTAATGTAGTTTATGATTTTTATGGACAAGTCCAGTTTTTCTGTAGAGCCTCTCAAGTTGGTGACAGCAGCAGTGGAAGTTCACGTGTAAACCAGAGCAGCAAATCAGGTCCAAATGTGTTGTTCACAGTGAGTGGGATCATCATTGGCTGCTATGTTAACCTCCTGCAGCAGGATGTGTTTGGTCAGAGAATGGATAGATCACTAAGTCATTGTTGAGTTTAGGGAGACAGTAGACAGTTGCAGTAGGTTCAGCCAGTTGACACACAGTAGATAAAATAACTGAAGGCAGGAGCAGACACCTGTATGACTTTCCACCTCTCACATAGCTTATTGTCCCTGGGCAGCGCCACAGGGCTGGTAGATGTAAACAAAGCTGGAGGAGAGGATTGATTCATCTGAGAAAAGTCACAGAGTTGTGTCTTGATGCTCAATCATCCAGGTACGTAAATCCCAAAAAGCTTGATTCTGTTCATCTGGATGTTTTCAGTGGGAGAAACGTTTCATCATCATCAGGTGACTTCTTCAGTCTCAGCTGACTGCAGGTTTCAATCTCATAAACAGGACATTTGTATGACTGAAACCAGCCCACTGAAGGAACAATGGGCTGGGAGGTCAGTTCATTGATCATTGGTACGCATATTGTCAGGACCATTGATCAATGGTTGTTGATCAATGGTCATGAGTCCAGTTCACAGAGAGCTGGGGAATGGCTGCAATCACAGCATGTAAGATGGTGACAGTTGTACCCTTAGGCCCCTCCTCCATTCAGAGATGGTCTTTCCTTTTCACATAAATGGCCTCCTTGACTCCGCCCTCAAACCAGCGTTCACATTTACTCAGGACCTTCTTGATGTGAAGTTCTTCTGCTTCGCTGGCTGCTGTGTCTGTGGGGATGGTGTTTGTTCTGTGTTGTAGTGTCCTGATGACGCCCAGTTTGTGCTCCAGTGGATGATGAGAGTCAAACCTTAAATACTGATCTGTATGTGTAAACAGAGTGAACCTTTAAGACCAGTTGTCTGTACGATCAACTCAGTCACCTGAAACATCTCCAAGTTTCTGGCTTTGATCATCAACCTGTTGGTAGTTCAGCTCTGAACACCAGTGAAATGTTTCTCCCACTGAAATCGCTGCATTCATATGAACAGCATCAACGTTTTGGGATCATGGAGTTGTGGACAAAGTCTCAGTTAATCAGATAAAGTCAAACCTATAATTGGTGAAGAGGTCGTGGATGATATGCCCCTTGATCGTAAAGAAGTGGATGTTGTGTGGACTAAAGTTCAGAGTGGTGGGTCATTCATAAATATTCTGTTCCAGCTGCTGGAGGACAACATCATCACTTTTGTGAAGAACGAGCTGAAGAAGATCCAGAAGGCTCTGAATCCAAATAAGCCCCAGTGCTTGGAGTTTCAGAGGGAGGATGATGAGCAGAGGAGAAACAGCAGAGAGGCATTTGTGAAGATCACAGTGGACTTCCTGAGGAGAATGAAGCAGGAGGAGCTGGCTGACCGTCTGCAGAGACGTAAGAGGATTTATCTAAAGATTCAAGCTGCTGGATAAATGAGAGATTTGTGACACCAGTGTGTTCAGTCATTTCTCAGTGGGTCAGAAATTGTCATCAGCATTTTGTAAAATATGATTGTTAAAGTTGTATTTTTATTATTATTATTCAGAACTTCCAGCTGCAGTTTGTCATCGTAACCTTAAATCCACCCTGAAGAAGAAGTTCCAGTGTGTGTTTGAGGGCATCGCTAAAGCAGGAAACCCAACCCTCCTGAATCAGATCTACACAGAGCTCTACATCACAGAGGGAGGGACTGCAGAGGTCAATGATGAACATGAGGTCAGACAGATTGAAACAGCATCCAGGAAACCAGACAGACCAGAAACAACCATCAGACAAGAAGACATCTTTAAAGCCTCACCTGGAAGAGACGAACCAATCAGAACAGTGCTGACAAAGGGAGTGGCTGGCATTGGGAAAACAGTCTTAACACAGAAACACAGCCTGGACTGGGCTGAAGACAAAGCCAACCAGGACATCCAGTTCATATTTCCATTCACTTTCAGAGAGCTGAATGTGCTGAAAGAGGAAAAGTTCAGCTTGGTGGGACTTGTTCATCACTTCTTTACTGAAACCAAAGAAGCAGGAATCTGCAGCTTTGAAGACTTCCAGGTTGTGTTCATCTTTGATGGTCTGGATGAGTGTCGACTTCCTCTGGACTTCCACAAAACTACAATCCTAACTGACCCTAGAAAGTCCACCTCAGTGGATGTGCTGCTGATAAACCTCATCAGGGGGAAACTGCTTCCCTCTGCTCGCCTCTGGATAACCACACGACCTGCAGCAGCCAATCAGATCCCTCCTGTCTGTGTTGGCATGGTGACAGAGGTCAGAGGGTTCACTGACCCACAGAAGGAGGAGTACTTCAGGAAGAGATTCAGAGATGAGGAGCAGGCCAGCAGGATCATCTCCCACATCAAGACATCACGAAGCCTCCACATCATGTGCCACATCCCAGTCTTCTGCTGGATCACTGCTACAGTTCTGGAGGATGTGCTGGAAACCAGAGAGGGAGGACAGCTGCCCAAGACCCTGACTGAGATGTACATCCACTTCCTGGTGGTTCAGGCCAAAGTGAAGAAGGTCAAGTATGATGGAGGAGCTGAGACAGATGCACACTGGAGTCCAGAGAGCAGGAAGATGATGGAGTCTCTGGGAAAACTGGCTTTTGTTCAGCTGCAGAAAGGAAACCTGATCTTCTATGAATCAGACCTGACAGAGTGTGGCATCGATATCAGAGCAGCCTCAGTGTACTCAGGAGTGTTCACACAGATCTTTAAAGAGGAGAGAGGACTGTACCAGGACAAGGTGTTCTGCTTCATCCATCTGAGTGTTCAGGAGTTTCTGGCTGCTCTTCATGTCCATCTGACCTTCATCAACTCTGGACTCAATCTGCTGGAACAACAACAAACAACATCCCAGAAGTCTGAAACAGGAGATTCTGCAAAGAAACACTTCTACCAGAGTGCTGTGGACAAGGCCCTACAGAGTCCAAATGGACACCTGGACTTGTTCCTCCGCTTCCTCCTGGGTCTTTCACTGCAGACCAATCAGACTCTCTTACGAGCCCTGATGACACAGACAGGAAGTAGCTCACAGACCAATCAGGAAACAGTCCAGTACATCAAGGAGAAGCTCAGTGAGAATCTGTCTGCAGAGAAAAGCATCAATCTGATCCACTGTCTGAATGAACTGAATGATCGTTCTCTAGTGGAGGAGATCCAACAATACAGGACTTCAGGAAGTCTCTCCACAGGTAAACTGTCTCCTGCTCAGTGCTCAGCTCTGACCTTCATCTTACTGTCATCAGAAGAAGATCTGGATGAGTTTGACTTCAAGAAATACTCTGCTTCAGAGGAGGCTCTTCTGAGAATGCTGCCAGTGGTCAAAGCCTCCAACAAAGCTCTGTGAGTAAACATGTTGTCATCGCTTCATTGTTAAAATCATGGGAAATAAATCAGAAATGCTGAGTTCAAAGAGCACTGTAACATTTTTTTAAAATAGTAAATTAAATGATCATCAGTCACTCAGTAAATATATGGTAGTTTTAATGTTTCACTCCAGCATTTCTAAAACACACTTTGTTCTGTAACTCTTATCAAAGGACAATCCAGACCCAGCCTATAAGAACACGAGCTCTGATGCTTCAGCCCCTCTGACAGGTTTATTATCCTCAGCTTGTTCATTTGTCTCCAACTCCAGGAGTTTGGTTCTTTTATTCTAAAGCACAAACTTCACCTGCCAGACTTCACCTACATCTTTTTCTGATGTTCATAATTTAAGTTCAAGTTTGTATCTCACTTTCAGTGCACACCCTCCCTTTTTAAATATAAATCTCTGCTGTGCTGTCATGTTTTCATCCCGTATGGAGGGAGAAACTCGGTCTTCATTACTGAAATTGCCTCTAAGGTCGTGTTTCTTGTCAGTAACCATATGTAACTGTAAGGCTTCCATAACCAGTGTTATCACAGAATTACAGTGGGTTCACTCTGGGTCCTCTACAGTTTCTTCCCACTGTCCACAGACATGCAGTTAGGTTACCTGGTGATCTAAACTTCATGCAGGTGTGAGTGAGAGTGGTTGTCTGTCCCTCTGTGGGCTTAGTGGAAGAGACTGGATGGATCTCTGCTTTGTCTTTGATATATGCTGACAGCAAACATTCTCCATGAAGTCTGCATTTCAGCTCATTTCCTTTATACGCACCTTTAACAGGAAGAGTTTTATACAGCTAGTGTTTAAAATCCAGTGTTATTCACAATACACAGGTAATGAGCATGATTATTGAATTACTAAAATTTTCTAAAATAATTGTTTTAGTTAATATTGTATGACAGTGTACACAGAATTATTAGCTCAGTAGGCAGAGTGGTCGCCCCATGATCATAAGGTCAGGGGTCGAATCCACCGAATAGTTACCTTGTGGTACCCCTGAGCAAGGTACCATCAAGGTACCAATCATGTGCACTGGACTGGTAGCACTCATAGTCTCATAGGTTTAAATAAATTTTAAAAAAAAAGGGTTCAACATATAAACAAATTTAATTTGATCACATATATTGTTTTTTTTTTTGTTTTTTTTTTGTTTTGTTTTTTTCCTTTCTCTCACAGACTGAGCAGCTGTAACGTCTCAGAGGAAGGCTGTGAAAATTTGTTGTCAGTGGTAAGCTCCCAGTCCTGTAGTCTGAGAGAGCTGGACCTGAGTACCAACAGCCTGAAGGCTTCAGCAGTAAAGCTTCTGTCTGCTGCAGTGGAGAGTCCACATGCCAAACTGAATGTTCTGAGGTCAGATCAATTTGTATTATGTTTAGTTCTGTTTGTTTATGTGTTTGATGTTTGTTTTTGTTTATATCTTTATCCAGTTATCCTTGTCTCATAGCATTTTTATTCATTTCCAAGTTAAGGTAAACTTATACTAACCTGCTCAGCACAAGACAATAAGCTATTGCACCCTGATTACACTTTAACAACAATCTTTATTCATGTTTTTATCTTCAGACTTAACATCTGTGAACTCTCAGAGGAAAACTGTGAAGCTCTGTCCTCAGTTCTCAGCTCACAGTCCTCTAGTCTGACAGAGCTGGACCTGAGTATCAGAAAGCTGCAGGATTCAGGAGTGAAGCTTCTGTCTGCTGGACTACAACGTTTAAACTGTAAACTGAATACTCTGAGGTCAGATCAGGGAACAGTTTGTTTTTAGAATTCTTAATTAAAGTTCATCCATATGATGTTGTATCTTAGTATGTTTGTTTCCTTTAAAAAATAGAAAGTCAACATTTAATGTTTTGAAATGTATTAACAAACTCTACATGAGTACTTGTTTTATAGATTGTCTTTTATTTTTCAGACTGAGTGGCTGTAACCTGTCAGAGAGAAGCTGTGAAGCTCTGTGCTCAGTCCTCAGCTCCCAGTCCTCCAGTCTGAGAGAGCTGGACCTGAGTAACTCTGACCTGCAGGATTCAGGAGTGAAGCTTCTGTCCGCTGGACTAAAGAGTTCACAGTGTGCAGTGGAAACTCTCAGGTCAGGATTCAAACTTTTCCACAGATGATCATTTGAAATGTGAATTATATTATTGTATAAACAGGTAACTTTTACAGCTGTCAAGTGAACTTTTATTCACATTTGAGTGGATAATTGGACTCTGAATTACTAAAAGTTGTTATAGTCATGTCTTTGTTTATTTAAAAAAATACTTCACGTACTGCCTAATTTAAAGATTTAGGCTCCTTTGGGCCCATAATATATATATTTGATTTCTTTGTGAATGAAATTAGGAGGATATTGGCGACTGCTGATTGGCTCGCTGTTTGTTTTTTATTCACAGTACTTAATTTTAAAGGCTGATTTCTCAAAATGAGATGTTTATCTTTTCTTCTACAACACGTGGAGCCACCAAATCTTCTTGCTTGATTTATTCATTACAGTTTGATTTAAAGAATATTAGACTCGTAACATAATAAATATATTTATTTCACTTCTTCTTGAGAGAAAGAGAGGGATGACTGGGTGAGCTCCAGTGGTTCATCCCAGCAGAGAGAGCGGCACACTGGGCTGAAAATGATCACAGTAGTAATGGCCATAGTTTGATAAAACAGGCAGTCTTACCCTGTAGAAAATACAGGGTTCTGGTGCCGATGTGGGGGAGGGGAGTCGCCCGGTACTAACTACATACTACTAACTACCTCATTCAGATGTCTTCCGTACTAACCTTGATAACAAGTAACTGCAGTAGCCTTATAGGTCAAATCAGTTTCACCTGTTAAAGTTAGCTCCACTATTAATTAGGGGTGGGGGAAAAAATCGATACTGTGTAGTATCGTGATATTTTGTTTGCTAATAATGTATCGATACAGGGACAGCAGAAATCGATATTTTGTTACAAACAATTTTTTCTCTGAAGTCAACATGCTCTGGAGTCAGAGCATGTTGACTTCAGAGCATGTTGATCCTTTTTCTGAGCAACAATCCTGACATTCCTTCACTGTCCAAATGTGTTTAACTTTTTTTTTGGCAGCAATAAACATGACAGTTTACTTATTTTAATTTAAGACATGTTTAATTTTAATTAAGTTTGAAACTTTTTTATTTAATGTAAAATTATATATTTTTTTAAATTTACTTTCAAATTCTTCAGTTGCTGAAGGGGCTGCATAGTTTTCATAAATTGCATAGTTCAGAATAGCTATAATTGTACCAGATGGTTGCATTCAGTTAAGTTGGACTAGACTGTAATACAAACCGTTCAGTTTGTCAACAATAAAACTGACTGAAATGAGAGAAAGACTGAGTGTGAGACTTTGATATTAGATAAAATGAATATTGATAAAGTTTACCTTTATGTGCAGAATTTAAATATCGCAAAATATTTTAAAAAATCGCAATAATATCGTATCGTGCGTTAAGTATTGTGATAATATCGTATCGCGAGTTGTATGGTGATTCCCACCTCTACTATTAATGGTGTCACTTGTTATTTCTGGGATGAGTTTAGTAGCCTGAACAGCTGCTTAAAGGAAAGTAATTAAATAATAAAAATAACCTAAGTCCGGGGGAACCTGCAAGAGCTGTTTGCACAAAGAATAATGCTCAGACTTTGAGGTTTTATCGTTTTACACAAGGTTTAAAAATGAATGTCCACAATTGAATTGCAGAAATTGTTATTGAGCTAATACTGATGTAGTTGTTATCTTTGGTAAGGAGAGGTTGGAGGAAGGATGAGCACAGTCAGGCCTAAAGATGCTCTTAATAATAATAATGGATTGCATTTATATAGCGCTTTTCGAGACCCTCAAAGACCCTTTACAATCCCACTACAGGGAGTGCAGAATTATTAGGCAAGTTGTATTTTTGAGGAATAATTTTATTATTGAACAACAACCATGTTCTCAATGAACCCAAAAAACTCATTAATATCAAAGCTGAATGTTTTTGGAAGTAGTTTTTAGTTTGTTTTTAGTTTTAGCTATTTTAGGGGGATATCTGTGTGTGCAGGTGACTATTACTGTGCAGAATTATTAGGCAACTTAACAAAAAACAAATATATACCCATTTCAATTATTTATTTTTACCAGTGACACCAATATAACATCTCCACATTCACAAATATACATTTCTGACATTCAAAAACAAAACAAAAACAAATCAGCGACCAATATAGCCACCTTTCTTTGCAAGGACACTCAAAAGCCTGCCATCCATGGATTCTGTCAGTGTTTTGATCTGTTCACCATCAACATTGCGTGCAGCAGCAACCACAGCCTCCCAGACACTGTTCAGAGAGGTGTACTGTTTTCCCTCCTTGTAAATCTCACATTTGATGATGGACCACAGGTTCTCAATGGGGTTCAGATCAGGTGAACAAGGAGGCCATGTCATTAGTTTTTCTTCTTTTATACCCTTTCTTGCCAGCCACGCTGTGGAGTACTTGGACGCGTGTGATGGAGCATTGTCCTGCATGAAAATCATGTTTTTCTTGAAGGATGCAGACTTCTTCCTGTACCACTGCTTGAAGAAGGTGTCTTCCAGAAACTGGCAGTAGGACTGGGAGTTGAGCTTGACTCCATCCTCAACCCGAAAAGGCCCCACAAGCTCATCTTTGATGATACCAGCCCAAACCAGTACTCCACCTCCACCTTGCTGGCGTCTGAGTGGGACTGGAGCTCTCTGCCCTTTACCAATCCAGCCACGGGCCCATCCATCTGGCCCATCAAGACTCACTCTCATTTCATCAGTCCATAAAACCTTAGAAAAACCAGTCTTGAGATATTTCTTGGCCCAGTCTTGACGTTTCAGCTTGTGTGTCTTGTTCAGTGGTGGTCGTCTTTCAGCCTTTCTTACCTTGGCCATGTCTCTGAGTATTGCACACCTTGTGCTCTTGGGCACTCCAGTGATGTTGCAGCTCCAAAATATGGCCAAACTGGTGGCAAGTGGCATCTTGACAGCTGCACGCTTGACTTTTCTCAGTTCATGGGCAGTTATTTGGCGCCTTGGTTTTTCCACACGCTTCTTGCGACCCTGTTGACTATTTTGAATGAAACGCTTGATTGTTCGATGATCACGCTTCAGAAGCTTTGCAATTTTGAGACTGCTGCATCCCTCTGCAAGATATCTCACTGTTTTTGACTTTTCTGAGCCTGTCAAGTCCTTCTTTTGACCCATTTTGCCAAAGGAAAGGACGTTACCTAATAATTATGCACACCTGATATAGGGTGTTGATGTCATTAGACCACACCCCTTCTCATTACAGAGATGCACATCACCTAATATGCTTAATTGGTAGTAGGCTTTCGAGCCTATACAGCTTGGAGTAAGACAACATGCATGAAGAGGATGATGTGGACAAAATACTCATTTGCCTAATAATTCTGCACTCCCTGTATTCATTCACTCTCACATTCACACACTGGTGGAGGTAAGCTACAGTTGTAGTGGTAGGTTAGGTTTTGCCCAAGGACAAAATGACCAAGACAGAGAGAGCTGGCTCATCAGACAGACAAGCTCATCTTGTAACCTACTGGTTCGCTGGTCAGCACACCAGCTGACTAGCGAACCGGCTAACTAGCACACCAGCTAACTAGCACACCGGCTAAATAGCAAATCAGCTAACTGGCAGACCAGCTAACGGCAGCCACAAGCTGAAGGACGATTAAATGTAGTGGAGATATCAGAGATGACACTGGTGTGTCCGATTCACTCTTTAGCACTCTGGTCACTCCGGTGTGTCAGCCAGAACACCACTGAAGGCCAAATGATCCCAGCATGTGGAATAAAGAGCTTAAGGTTTGGTTTGAGACACTTTATTCTTTCACTGATTGATTCTTGCGGCTGTGATCATGTGTGTGGTTTCTTACAAAAAGGAAGTACACAATACAAATACATGACAAATAAGATGAATAGATAAGATACATATCCAGTTATATGTACGTACATCAGTATAGCTAATATAGCCATATATAAGGACAAAGATCACAGTACTATAATGCAGTAATGTTAAACACAAAGGTGTATATCTACATAAATCTGTCCTATCAGTGATCAGGGTACTGTAGTATACTTCCACTACATAAACTATAGAAACTAAACGACATTAGTGTGACTTTAAGTTACCATCAGTACAGACGAACTGATGGTAGTTGTACAAAATAAAGGCATTGCAATTATTGTGAAGGGCTTCCGGTTAAACTAAGATCAGCTGATTACCTCATAACAAATTGTTTGCTATAGAACGCAGCTCCCACTCTTCATTAATATCATGTACTGTAACTCCCAAGTAACCATGGTTACCCAGCCACGCCCAGTAGTCTCCAGAGAGACCAACAGCTGGTGCACGTTGTAACGCCGTGGCTTTCATAGTCTCTCCTTTTTCTACAGCTCATGTGTTCTTCTTGTGATGGTGCGTCTTGAGGGAGGCTCATACATGCGGTCATTTGTTGATCCTAAGAACGTTCCTCAGACCGACTTCTTCAACAACACTAATCAGCCTGCAGTTTGTAGCTACTCACTTCACTGTGGTGTTTGTTAGCTTGTCTTTCTTTGGTTTTATCCTGACTCCTCCCACAAGCTGATCCTACGTAGTCTGCCCAAGCCTCCCTCCTCTGTTTGTTTGGGTGGTTTGTTTGCTGCCATCAACAGCGTGTAATGCATTTAAGTGATACTTCAGACATGAAGTACTGCGACAATAAAAAACTCAACTTTGCTTAAAAATAACTTTAGTTGTATCAACACTGCCCTCTGGAATAATTAGACTTTGGTGACAAACTGATGTGATCTCCATGTTTCCTTTGTTGGACTGTGGGCGAGTGTCAGAACTGAATGTACTGAGTAACATGTAGAGTTTAAATATGTGTCAGTTCCAGTTTTAGAGCTCTAAAGTGCAGCTATCATGTTAGGAATATGTTAGGAATAGACAGGAACACTGAGCACACTGAGGTCAAATCTTTATTTATCCAGTTCATCTGTAGGCTGAGCTCAGTCCATCCATTTAGTGAAATGATGTTTAAAGGTCTCCTTGTTCTGTGAGCGTGCACAGATCCTGAAGCAGAAAGCCTGGGTTAACAGAGAAATGATCATCACTGTGATGATGCTCACCATCTCTGACTGGGATTTGAGGTTTTGTCAAAGCAGCAAAGAAAGCCTGGCTATGTTGGACTGGGTGTGGAAGCAGCTCCCAGTTTGAGTTCAGGAGACAGACACCCTCTCTACTTTGACGATCAGCTTCAAACTTTCCTTTTTGATAAAACTTATAGTTAGAGCTGGATCAGGTGACCCTGAACCATCACTTAGTTATGCTGCTATAGAGATGGATAACAGATGGATTGTTGTTTTGTGTGTCTGCAGTCTGTCAGGCTGTCTGATCACAGAGGAAGGCTGTACTTCTCTGGCCTCAGCTCTGACCTCCAACCCCTCCCATCTGAGAGAGCTGGACCTGAGCTACAATCATCCAGGTCTCTCAGGAATGAAGCTTCTGTCGGCTGGACTGAAGGATCCAGGCTGGAGACTGGACACTCTCAGGTATGGAGAGAATGTCTGATATAGGAGGAAGAGCTGGAATCATTTCCTGTGTCTTTCACTCACTTCCTGTTTGTTTCCTGCAGATGAGACATGAACAATCACACATGCAGGAATATTTTCAGGGACAGACACACTAGTCTAGCTGGATAGTACATGGATATTTATGTAGGGGGTCTTCAAGGAGTCTGTTTGCAGGAACATTAATGATAACTGATAAGTCATGTTGAGAGTTTCATTAAAAGTAGACTTACAGTAATATTTGGACAGAGACATTTTGTAACTTTAGATACAAGTATCAGCCATGTGTGTGTTTCCCATGCTGTATGTCCACAGTCACAGTGACAGTCAGTGACACTGACAGAAGGATGAAACAAGGCTGTGAATCATTTCAGTCTGTGTGTGTGACAAAGAGGCAGACAGGAGCAGCTAACATTTGGAAATGGAAGCTTACTGGAAACACTACATTCACGGCTGAATTCACAATAGATTTGTTCTCAAGTGCACATTTAGCAGCTAATGCTAATACTGTTTTCCCTTTGCTTTCTACAGCAGCTATTGCTAAGTAGGCCACTTTGCTCCGCTAAGGATTTGTGTGACCATGATGGAAACTCTGATAAGCTAATGCTGCTAAGCTAATGCTGTTTATGGGCCCTGTTAGAATCAATATTTCATTCTCATTCTGTTGTTTGAGAACAATATTAACGTTTCACATCATTATAACACAAGAGAAAAGGGTATTGGCATTAGCTACTAGTGCTTATTCACCTCAAATTACCTTTAGCTGCTAATGGCAGCCTACTTAGCATTAACTCCTCACTAATATAATGCTAATTTACATCAAATTAGCATTAACTGCTCATATTGTTATAAGGAAAGAGAAAACGGTATTAGCATTTGCTGCTAATAATTATTCACCCCTAATTAGAATAAGCCGCTAAAAGCAGCCAACTTAGCATTAATTCCTCACTTTGTTGTTACCCAACGGAAAAGAGTATTGGTATTAGCTACTATCATTTTTAATAAGTAAGAGAAAACAGTATTAGCAGTAGCGCATAATGCTAATTCACGTCAACGTAGTATTAGTTAATAATGGCAGCCTACTTAGCATTAACTGCTCACTAATATAATGCTAATTCTCATCAAATTAGCATTAGTTAATAACAGTAGACTTCATATCATTAGCTGCTGTCATTCTTACAAAGCAAATAGTATGAGCATTAGCTGTTAATCCTTTTTCATCTAAAATTAGAATTAGCCACTAATGGCGTATTGTTAAAAAGTAAGAAAAAACATTGTTAGCATAAGCGGATAATGCTAATTCATCTCAAATTAGTATTAGCTAATAATGGCACCTGCTTAGCATTAGCTGGTCACATTGTTATAAGGCAAGAAAATATGGTATTAGCATTAGCTGCCAATTTCTATTTACCTAAAATTAGCATTAGCCACTAATGGTAGCCTATAGCAAAAACTTCTTAATGCTAAATGAAGTTAATTAATGCTAAGTAGGTTTAACTGAAATTAAAGTAGTGTTAGCATTAGCTGCTGATATTGTTAAAAGGTAAGATAAAACATTGCTAGCAGCAGCGGATAATGCTAACACACATAATAATTAGCATTACCTAATAATGGCAGCCTTCTTAGCATTAGCTGCTCATATTGTTATAATGCAAGGGAAAAGAGTTGGCAAAAACAGTGTTAGCATTAGTGGATAATGCTAATTCACCTAAATTAGCATTAGCTAATAATGGCTACGTACTTAGCATTACCTACTAATATTGATATAAAGCAAGAAAATATGGTATTAGCATTAGCTTCTAATGCTTTCTCATCTAAAATTAGAATTAGCCACTAATGGCATCCTATTTAGCATTAACTCTTCACATCGCAAGGGAAAAATTAGAATTCAATAAAAAAAAAAAGTGTTCACATTAGCTACTTGTATTGTTAAAAAGTAAGAAAAAACATTGTTAGCATAAGGGGATAATGCTAATTCACCTCAAATTAGTATTAGCTAATAACGGCAACCTACATAGCATTAGCTGGTCACATTGTTATAAAGCAAGAAAATATGGTATTAGCATTATCTGCCAATTCCTATTCACCTAAAATTAGCATTACCTGCTAATGGCAGTCTACTTAGCATTAACTCCTCACTAATGTGATGCTAATTCACATTAAATTAGCTTTAGCATTAGCTGCTAGCATCAGCCTACCTAGCACTAGCTGCTCACATTGTTAAAAGGGAAGAGAATACGATATTAGCATTAGCTGGTAATATTTATTCACCCCTAATTAGAATTAGCCACTAATGGCAGCATACTTAGCGTTAACTCCTCACATCGTTGTAATGCAAATGAGGCTAACTTGCATTAAATTAGACTGCTGTTATTAGCTAATGCTATTTAGCAGTAGCTGCTCACATTGTTATAAAGCAAAGGAAAACGATATGAGCATTAGGTTCTAATGCGTATTTGCCTTAAATTAGACGTAGGTGCTAATGGCAGCCTACTTAGCATTAGCAGCTCAGATGTTATAATGCTAGGAAAAAGAGTGTTAGCATTAGCCGTTCACATTGTTATAAAGTTAAGGGAAATAGTGTTAGCATTAGCTACTCACATTTTAAAAAAAAGTAAGTGTTAGCATTAGTGCATAATGCTAATTCATGTCAAATTAGCATTAGTTAATAACGGCAGCCTATTTAGCATTAGCAGATAATGTTGACCTTGGCCCACTGGAAAAGTTAAGAACTAAAGATTTAGGAGTGTTTCTCGATAGCTCTTTCTCGTTTGAGAAACAAATGAATTCTGTTATTAAAACCAGCTGTAAGGTTTATATTGTTGATTGTCATTTATGCTTAGAAATATTTACTCATATATGCTTAGAGTTGTATAATCGATTGCATAATGATAGAGGTTTGATCCTGAGTAGTCTGTAAAGACTCTGTGTGCCTTCCAGAGTGCTCTGGCATGCACACACCACTTGGGGCCATGAGAGAGGTCGTACCCTCTCTTACTGATTTATGGTGTAGGACAGGGGTCTCAAACTCAATTTAGCTGGGGGCCGCTGCAGGCAGAGTCTGGGTGAGGCTGGGCCGCATTAGGTTTTCCACAAGAAAGGCATGGTTAAAAAATTGATCATCCGTAAGTCTGGACCTGTACTTGGACTTATTGAAGTTCAAAGTGGAGAAGAGCTTTTGGCACAAATATGTGCTACCAAAAAGGCACATGGTCCGCTTGAACATTCGGGAAAGCCGAGGGAAACTAGGGCTCAAGTCTCTCAAAAATTGTCCAAGCTTGTCTGCTTTTCCACTCACCTCCCTGAACGTTGCTTTGAGTTCAGAGTTGCACTGCAGCTCAATGAGCTCCATTTGAAGCACAGAAGGGGCATCTTGCACATCAAAGGAGAAGGGGTCTGCAAAAATGTGAAAGGTGGCTCTGTGTGTCTTGAAGTCAGCAAATCTGTGATCAAATTCCTCCTGTAGCCTCAAAATGACATCAACATACTCGTCAGCACTGAATGGTGTGCCTGCATCCACGAGAGCCTTGCATGCTGGGAAATGGCAAAGGTTTGTCTGAGAGAGCTGAGCTTTCCAGAGCGCCAGTTTTGTGGAGAATGCTCTCACGTTGTCATAGGCAGCACTGACAAGTTGCCCCTGGCCTTGTAACGTCTTGTTCAGTACATTAAGCTCATGTGTCATATCAACAAGAAAAGCTGAGTCCATGAGCCATTTGGGATCAGTTAGCACAGGAACACTAACTCCATCCTTCTCCATGAAGGCTTCACTTCTGCTCTCAACTCAAAAAGTCTCTTTAATACATTTCCCCTGCTGAGCCAACGTACCTCAGTGAAGTCGAGCACATCCCCATATTCTGACTCCATTTCCTCTAAAAAAGCACAGAACCTTCGGTGCTTTAAGCCCCTGGATCTGATTTGGTTGATGCATTTCACAACAATAGACATCACATTGTCAAACTTCAGGCATTTGCTGCAAAGGACCTGCTGATGGATGATGCAGTGCAGAGCAATGGCCTCCTCCACGCCTTCCTCTTCCAGTTTGTTTTGTGCCACCAGTCCATGTTTCCTCCCTGTCATTGATGGCGCTCCATCTGTTGTTATTCCAACAAACCTCTTCCATGGCAAACCAACATTCTCAATGGCATCACACAGCTTGTAAATATCTGCTGAGCGGTGGTCTGGCCATGCATTGGAATTACTGTGAGCAGCTCCTCCATCACTTCAAAACTGTCATCAACACCACGGACATACATTGGGAGCTGGGCAGTGTCGGTGATGTCTGTGGTCTCATCAAGAGCGACTGAGTATACACGAATGTCGGCGTTTGCCCAATAGAAAGGAGGAAGCCAGCCAGGCACAGGAAAGAAAGAAACACTCCAGGGCAACGCTGCTGGAACTTTGACTCATTGAGAAATGTTTCCCTGCTTGCATCAAGCCCGGCTGGTGTCCCCTGAGATCCATATCCCACCCTGATTGGTGGGTTAATTCAGCTCCGCCCACAACACTGTAAAGTGTCATACATTATCAAACTAACATTACATTTTCATATTAAGGTGGGGCCAAAAACTATCGTCCTGCGGGCCGCAATTGGCCCGCGGACCACGAGTTTGAGACCCCTGGTGTAGGAGGACACCTACTCTGTGTCTGGTTAAGTATAAGAGCCCTTTGTTAGGGGGACCGCTGGACTCTTAACACCAGCTTTGGGGTCACAGGGTCACATCTGGAACACACAGACACACACACACAGACACACACACACACACACACACACACACACACACACACACACACACTATGCACAGACTGGTACTCTTTGTTCATACCTGTGTAAGACGTCATAATGAACTTGTGCATATTCATGTAAGCTCAATAAAGAGCAGTGTTACGAGGGAGCAGACGAGAGCGACTGAGGTCAAGTGAAGGAACGGCGCTGTCACAGTTCTCTCCCTCATCAATTGTCTGCTTCCAGCGGTGGGTCTGTGCTAGACGACCCATCACCAGCTTTTTCCACTGGTTACCAGTACGTGGTAGAATCCACTTCCAGATCTGGTTGTCTTTAAATCTGTGAATGGATTGGCTCCATCTTATCTCTCTTTAACAAAAGAATCCAAGTGGAGCCCTCAGGTCTGCAGATAAGCAGCTTCTGACCAGAACTAGACGTAAAAACAGAGGTGAGCTTTATCGATGGCTGCAGCCAAACTCTGGAACAGTCGCCCTTCACATCAGGTCGTCACCAACACTGGACATTTTTAAAAGCCGGTTGGAAACACATTTGTACTCTGTAGCTTTCAATCCTGACCAGTCTTTATAGTCATTACTGTGTATGTTTCCTATTTTCTCTCTACTCTGTGCAGCACTTTGGCTCAAGCTGTTTTTAAATGTGCTGATAAATAAATGTAGATTTCTTTGAATAAAACAGTGGAGCCGAGCTTTGAGCTCAGTGTGTAACAGTGTGTGTGTGAGAGCCATGTAATGTCCATGTGTGCATGCTGACTGTGCTGCTCTGACCCCCCTCCTCCTTTCAGGGTGGAGCCTGCTGGAGTCCGATGGTTGAGACCAGGTCTGAGGAAGTGTAAGTGTGTTTTTAATGGGATTCATGAAAACAAAGCAGCACACATTCAACCATCTTCATCATGTCAGGAGTCATCATCAAAGTGTCAATCAATGAACAGATGATGGATCAATAACTGCAGCTGGATTGTGTTTGTTCTCTCCATCAGATTCCTGTCAACTCACAATCGACACAAACACAGTGAACACAAAGCTCCAACTGTCTGACAACAACAGGAAGGTGACACGTGTGGAGGAGGTTCAGTCATATCCTGATCATCCAGACAGATTTGATTACTGGGCTCAGCTGCTGTGTAGAAATGGTCTGACTGGTCGCTGTTACTGGGAGGTCGAGTGGAGAGGAAGAGTTTTTATATCAGTGAGTTACAGAAGCATCAGAAGGAAAGGAGACAGTAATGACTGTGTGTTTGGAAACAATGATCAGTCCTGGAGTCTGTTCTGCTATAATGATGGTCCTCAGTCTGTCTGGCACAATAACAGAGAAACACCCATCTCCTCCTCCTCCTCCTCCTCCTCCTCTGTCTCTAACAGAGCAGCAGTGTATGTGGACTGTCCTGCTGGCACTCTGTCCTTCTACAGAGTCTCCTCTGACACTCTGATCCACCTCCACACCTTCAACACCACATTCACTCAAACTCTTTATCCTGGGTTTTGGTTCTTGTCTCCTGGTTCCTCAGTGTCCCTGTGCTGAGTGGAGTGTAAAGAGTGTCTCCTGTTACAGAAACACTCTGACTGTTGAACAGATAGTTCAGTCTGTACATGTCTGTCTCTTTCACTCACAAACACGTTTTCAGATTCATGGATTCAATCAGTTGATGTTTGAAACTCTTCTAAATGATTCCTTGTAAACTTCTTCAGTCACAAACAAACAGGAAGTGATGTCACATGTGTTCCTGTCCACACAGCAGAATGAGTCTATTGCTGACAGTGATGTACAAACAGAGTGAGCATTTCTGAGGCCCAAAATAAACTGAGTAGTTCACTGAATGAACAATGGACTGTGAGCTCAGTTCCTTCATCATTAGTATGGATTATATATGTATATGTATTATATTAGTATCATATATATCAGGTGCTGCTGCTTTCAGTCATTGTGCAAATGTGCTGTTTGTAAGCTTGTAAAGCTGCAGTCAGCTGAGACTGAAGAAGTCACCTGATCAGTGAGCAAACGTTTCTGAAAACGTCCAGATGAACAGAATCAACCTTTTGGGATCAGCCAGCAATGCAGCATCATTGTTGTTCAGCTTCAGAGGTTTGCAGGAATGAACTGATGACCAGAAACAGCTGCAAAGTCCAAGAAAATACCAGCTGGAGTTCAGCTGCATTTGAAGAAGTCAAAGAAAAGTAAGGATGGCAAAGGGCGACGTTTTCTTCCAAAGAGCTGCAAACATGGTCGACGCCTCATTAGAAGAATCATCTGGACATTTGTGAGGAACTCTAACCAAGAAAGCAACGTCACACAGATCCAACAGACAGTTTCCATGACTGCAAGTGTTGAGTGGAAAAATGCTACATTGCATTATTGCATCCTCTCACCACAGGAGGCGCTGTTGGCACCACTGATTGCTGATCAGCTGTTCTCTGATGATCTGATTGATACTGTGAATAACGGGACTCACTGAACTCTGTGACACAGTGAAGATTACAGAGTTTAACTTCACCCTTTAAGACTGACCACAGAACCAAGTCCGCCAGAGCTTTTGTTATATTTTTACATGCTGTGGAGCCATTTGTGGGAGCATTTCAAGTTGCTATACATCAATACAACTGTTATAGCCCTAATTTTAATAATATGTATGCATTAAGTCCATAGTAACTACATAAACTGCAAAAAAAACCTCTGCTCATCCATCTCTGTGTGTATCAGGATACATTTGGTTCATAATACACAGAAAAATCAGCGTTATTACCTGTAATAAATGTGAAAGATTCCTGCAGTGATAACCAGGCAGGACTGAAACACATCCAAGCTGTCACCACGGTAACAGCACCGCCCATCCACAGGTGAGGGGAGGAGCAAAAAGAGGGACTTTGACCATTTTATACTAAAAACACTCAACTAATGTTTCTAATATGAAACAAATAAGCCCACATTAATGTGAGCGTTTATTAAATAATAATAATGATGATTTCCTCCTGATCTCATTTCCACAGCAGAGAAAACTGTGGTGTATATTGAGGTGGAGGGTGTGGTCTGTGGCTCAGGTGTAGAGTGAGGGTGGGGTGCACCACAGCAGCATGCTGGGACTGCTGAGGGTGGAGGAGGGAGTGATGATGACATCAGAGCTGCAGCACAGAGACCAGTGAACACACAGTCTGTTCATCTTTGCATAGATACAATATACAGCACAATATTGAATGACAGACACGCTGTGGGAGCTTCCACAGATACACTGACGTCAGCATCCAGAGTCCTCCTGCTGCTCCCCCCTCAGAGCCCCGTGATCAGCACCAACACATTCAGTTAGATGACAGAGTCCAGCTGCAGCTAGAATCAGCTCCCCTCTGTGAACAACAGCACAGCGTCAGTGTTTCACACTCAGTGAAAGGAGGAAACAGCAGAAGAACACCATGTGTGCTACGTTTCCCAGGACACACTACAAACTGCACAAATACAGAGCAGCACGTGGAAGGACCTGGAGCTGCATTTACAGAGCTGCAGACAGCGTGATGTCCTGTATGGACAGGTGGAAGGAACCAAGTCCTCAGCTGGAACACTCGTGTTTGTCCACAGACAGGAAACACAGCAGGAAACTTCCTCACAGAAGTGCAGCTCATGGATAACACACTTCCTGTCAGTCAGAATGAGGCTGCAGCCAAACACAGAAAGGTGTTTTTGTCCAGATGAGCCCAGAGAAGAAACACGAGTGTTCACAGACATCAGAAGCTCAGAGAGGTGAAACATGAGGTTGGAGTCCTCGTCAGCATCCAGAAGAGCTGCTGTGAAACCCTGAGTACTCATGACAGACTCTGATGGCACAAACACATCATGATTCAAACAGAAAGACAAACATGGAGCTCCTGATCCTCCTGCATGAGAACAAGCTGACATGAGCGCTGTGTCTGAGAGTGTCTCCCTGTCACAGTGACAATAACACAGCTGCTGCTCACAGTCATTAAACTGACCTGAGGTCAGCTGTGCTCCTTACATATGAACCATGTGACCTCACATCAGTGCTGTGGATGACTGTAGTCATAGAAGAGTAGAGCTGTAGCAGGTGGTGTGAGGAGGAGGTGGTGTATTGTAGTTAACGCAGTACTGAAACACTCCAGCAGAGGGCGCTGTTAAGTCCTTATTGTAACACAGTTACTGTGTGCAGTTAGACTTCATACATAATCTGCACTTATTTCCATCAGACATGCTGTCAGGAAATGATTGGTTTCTATTGATTCTACTTCCTGTTGACTCGTTTGATGACAGTGAAACAATCACAGCTGATTGTGTGATGATGTAAACTGTCACTGTTACATTCAGTGTGTGTGACATAATGTTAGTGCAGGCTGATAACAGCCTGGTTCTGTTAGAAACACATGAACGTGTCCATAGATCAGTGTGTGTTTAACATGAGAGCTTCAGCCCTGCTGATGTGTTAAATAAAGACATGCAGGAAAACTGATGAGACTCTGAAATAACTCTTTATATTTATAATGTAACTCTGCATCAAAAGAACAACAAAGGATCCCAGACAGGTTTCTGTGAACAAAGACCATTCTGATGTTTCTGTGTTTCTAACACTTTGACATTATTAGTAAACAGACTGCAGTGAGCAGCATTTATAAAGAGCTTCTATATAAAGATATGACAGCTGTTTGACAAGTTTATCACTCTGTGTTTGGACCTGATCAGTCCAGCTGTTTACTTGAAACATGTTCATTTACCTGTTCTGTTATATTCATGTTCTTGTCTCTGTTGAAAACACATTTTAATGTCCCTCAGATTTTTCTCCCAGATGAATAAATATAAAAATGACACAAACTGACTGCAGCTACTTTTTGTCCTTTCTGTCAAAAACCTTCATGTGACTCATGAGAGACACGTTTCAGCTGTTTGTGACAGATCAGAGGCCAACAAGTCATTTATAACACTTTCCATCATTGTTTAAAGTTCTCAGTGTTTCTGTGTTGCTGCGTATAGGATCTCCCAGCATCATCACTGTGCTGTCCAATCATTGTGTGCGAGGTTACCCTTATAGTGCGATGTGTGTTTGCACAAAGAGAAGCATGTGTGTCAAATATAAATAAGCACAGAACAGAAACAGCTGCTCGTTTCTTCTGTTTAGAGTCAAGTTAGTGTTTTGTGTCTTTGTTTGAGGCCTGATGTCGAGCAGAGGTGTGTGTAACTGCACTGGTCTGTTATATGTGTGAAGTGTGTGCTTCTCTTCAGCATCATCTTTGTCACTGCTGATTCCTTTGTGTCATCATGTGTTGAGAAGAGAGAACAGTTATAACGGAGGAGCAAAAGGAAGCCCTGAAATCTGCATCAACAAGGAAGTGTTGGCTCACCAGTGATCCCAGCAGAGCCACTGGTTTGGCTCCAGTTGTTCTAGATTCAATGATGTTGTTGCTACAGATACATGTCAGCATCTTTATTGAATTTTATATGAAGCAGAAATGGTGTCATTAGGAGAAGAAGAGGAGAACAAGTCCGGCGAGGAGGCAGCAGCTCTTAAAGATGAAACAGCAGCTCAGCCCTGAGCTCAGAGAGCTGCACATGAAAAAGCTCCTCAAGCAGATCCTGTCAGAGGTTTGTCATCAACAGGAGGAACTGTTCACATCATAGGATGAAGATGCTGTCAGCTGGATGAAGAAGGTTATTTAATGCAAACGTTCACACTGAAGTCAAATTGTTGTCGTGTTGAACAGATTCATGTACTGATCGTCTCCAGAATGTTAGAAGAGCTTCAATGAATCATTAGAAACAACTTACAGCTGCACAGCTGTGTCAAACACATCTGTGTGTCATTGTGGGATTGTTGTGTTTCTACATGTGACACACGTCTAAAACATGCACACAATCTGAACACAAACAGGGACTCATGTGTTCCCACAGCCAGATGCTGAGAGCCATTTCCTTGTAGTCCTGTGTCTACATACATGAACCATTAGATGTTATTGGAATGATTGTCAGCTCTGATAGTTTCATGTGTGTTTAGCTGGACGCTGTTTGATCCTCGACATGTTTAAAGGTGTCCAGTCCTGAGACACTGGGGCTGGAAACAGCTGTGATGTCATTGGACTGTCACACAGACAGAAGTGCATGAAGTGAGCAGCCGAGGAGCCGCTGATGTTTTGGATTCAACAGCATTTGAAAGGTCGACACAGACACATTTGCACACAGAAAGCTGAATCTGTCATATGCCACAGTGAACTCACTGTTCAGTGTTTTTCAGGAAGCTTCTTAACTGCCTCTGCTGCCAAACAAGCAGCTGATGTCCTTGAGAAGAAGCTGAAGAAGTCTTCAACAACAAATACAGGAAGTGGACTTTCAAATACTAGATTCACTTTAGACTCACAGAGAAATGACTCAACCAGTTGTGTTTGACTCTATGAAAGGTCAGTGTGTGTCTGCACACAGACTGTTGTGTTGGACTGTTATTCAGTTGTCTGCTGAATGTTTTCAAATGTCTGCATCTCAGCTGTGATGAGGCTGGGGGTCATGGGAGGCCACCGTAGCAGCCTCTTCAACATCATGACATCATCATAAATGCTGCTGGACTGTCTGATGGGCTGACGGTGAAAAAGCCGTCGGGAAGGAAACAGAAGACATTTCAGAGGCTGCAGCAGATTTCTTTGATTCGGGGCCTTTTTCAGCTTTATTGGACAGAGCAGTGAAGATAAGTGACAGCAAAGCAGAGAGAAAGGGGGCGTGGCCCGGGTCAAAGCCAGGCCAGCTGCTCTCCACCTCGTGGTCACCTGCTCATCCTAGTGAGCTCCACCAGCAGCCCTTTCACACACTTTACACTGTCAAACACTGTGTGTGGACCTCAGCTAACAACAGGCTACATTTAAGTCTGGACTACATGCTTTTATATTGTTTTTATTCCATCAGCAGCTCAACATCATGAGCAGCTTTGACATAAAGACATCAAACTCAAGCTGACTTTAAACTACTTTTAATACAGGGGCTCAAAAACAACAACATCTTTATTATATATCAGGACAGAAAGTCATTTCATCTCAAAGGGAAACAGCTTTATTTGGAATAACCAGCACTATCAACTGGTTTGGGATCTCCACCAGTTTCATGTCTTTGCAGCTTCTCCAACAAAGTTCCTGTAAAATCAGCATGTTTGTCTTTATTGGTTTGATAGTGATTGATTATTCAGTCCCAATCTGCTGTCATCTAAAGAACAAAATGATGTTTCTATGAGTCACAAAGCTCCAGATGTTGTCGGCTTCACAAAGAAAACAAAGAACTTAAACACAAAGTGTTTGGAGCCAAAATGTTCCCAAGCTGCTCTTTTTGAAATGGCAGAGGTACAGTGGTGTCTAACAGCACACTGTGGAAGGCAAACATGTTATTGTTGGATGAAACTTCATGAATCCTTTGTAGATTTGAGCTGTTGGAGCCTTTCTTTTCTCTTCAGGTGTACAGATGCTGAGGAGGCAGGTGAAGCAGGTGGAGCTGTTGTGATGCTGCAGAGGGTGTGTCTTAGTAACTCTGTGAGGCAGAACTGGATCCAACATTGTGGATGTGTTGATGTTGGAGCCATTAAGAGTCTCTGTCCACACTGTAGGATTTCCCTTTGATCCACTGTGGGGGCATTTTGGAGTCTGTCAGTGAAACTCTTCATGTTTGTGTTTGACTCCAGTTTATAGAAACAGAGGAATGTGTCATGCTTTTGTTCGGCCTCCACAAATACACACATTTGTTCATTGGTTGGACTTTTTGGAAGGAGACACATTGAAAACCATGTTAATAAGATCTTGTTGTTTCCTGTGGATCCGACACAGAGAGTGGACTTCAGACAGAAAGCGTGGAAGAGATTTTAGAGGCCGTGTGTGGCAACAGGAAGTTTCTGTGTGTTTGCTGATCTTACATGTGGAAAACAACACGTGATGTTTGTGAAGTCCTACAATGATCATTGTTCTCACAGCATTTTGAGTGGGAACAGTTCAAACTGGGAGTAGTGGGAGTTATTTACTGATTGAAACAAGCTGAATGTTTCTGTGACGATGAAGATCAGCAGCTCAGCTGATCAATGAACTGACATCTATCAGTCGTTTCATGAGATGAAGTCATCAGCAGACATTTGTTCTGACTGTGTGATGAATGTCAGAACGTCAGGGCTCTGCTTTAGTCACTGCTTGATGATCATTGGCTCATTGTTGAATCCAGGGCCCAGTCTGACCTCTGACCTTTGCTGCAGGTCTTCTGTGTTATCTCCACTTTCATGTCTGATCTTCTGCTGTATCGTCCAAAATAAACATCTGGATCATTGTTCTCGTGACTGAAGTTTGGCCCGTGTACAGCATCCTGCTATGCGACTGCATTTGTCCCTGACCACCAGAATCACTCACGTTAACTTTTATCGAGTGGAAAAAGAGTTGGGGTTCATCCTCCAGCTTCACTGTGCTAATGTTATGCTAACATAGCTGTGTCGCTAGCAATCACGTAGCACAACATTATATACCAGGTAGTCCAACTTCAGTAACCCTGCAAACGCCACTGCTGTTTAGTTTTCTGTCTTCATTTATGTTGGAAGTGGTAGCAGAGCTGTTTGAATTAGTTTCAAAAATCTCAGTCAGAACATGGTATGAAATGTTTAGGTGTAAACTAGCGCGCTAACTTCCTGTTAACTTCTAACTCCGTTAAATTTAATAAATTCTGTTTTCATGGATATTAAACTTAATTGTTACATCTGCTAAAGCAGCAACGCTGATGATTTTATTAAAGATGAAAGAATTTAGACCGTTTTTAACCCTCAGTGTTCGTTTGACTTTGGGACCTGAAGCTGTCGGAGTTTTGGACCCAGATTACTCCGTGAAGCTCCTCACTACGGCAGCTGTAATGCTCTGACGATCCATCAAGCAGTGCTGCTTACCAAAGTTGTGCTAAAACATTTTTAACAGATTTCTGCAGCCAAAATCGGTTCGAGGTCACGAAGCACAACCAGAATTCATACATAAGGCACACTCTTGATTTTTGAGAAAATTAAAGGATTGTAAGTCTGCCTTATAGTGTGGAAAATACGTTATACAGAAGAAAAGAATATATCGCGATATATATCGTTACCGCACATGCTTCAAATTATACCGCGATATGGATTTTAGGCCATATTGCCCAGCCCTAACTCCCAATTTATTTACAACATTTGAAACATACAGTGTAGCTCCGTCAAAACACTCCAAGGCCAAGTGAAAGTGCTGAGAGGGAAAAGATCATGATTAATGATTTATTTAAACTCATAACTGGGTGCAGCAGCTGAGCTTTGACCTGTGAGCTGCAGCTCAAGCTTCTTTTATGGTTCAGTGTTTAATGTGTAAACTGTTTATCACTGCAGAGATGCCTACAGGCTATCTACTGTTCAAAAGTGAATTGTTATACACAGTGCAGCAGCTGACCGTTGACCTGTGAGCTTCAGAGTCTTTGCTGGTGTGAAGTGTTTAATGTGACGCAGCCTGCAGACACAGACGACTGCTGACGGAGAAGAAGCAGAGGATTTTCTCTGTTTCTACACAGACCTGGTCCAGACAGCAGAGAGCTGCAGAGTGAAGACGTTCATTGGAAGAAGCTGAGTAAGTTCAACGTCCTCTTTGAATCCTGGATCAGGAAGTGAATATTTGGTGTTTAAATAAGGTTTCTGTCTTTGACTCAGTCTGCTGTCACTTTTTAGAGAGAAAAGGAGATTTTAGATTAACTGGTGTTCCTGCTGCTCCAGCATTAAAGCACAGTATAGGTGACTGCGCTGATGCCTGTTTATAATTTCACCAAAGCTAATAAACTGTTGGCTAAATTTTCTTGTTTTCAGATGTAAACAGAGGTGAGAGGAGCAGATAATAAGGATTAAATATTATGCTGAATAACTAAATTCTGCTAGTCTGTGACGTAACTCCCAGCAGCATCGCCTCATTTCTTTGACCTTTAACATGAGTTAGCTTAGCTAGCAGAGCAGCTATCTCTGCTGTCTGTCATGTGACCGAGTCAAGTGTGTGTAGTAGACTTGTTAGCATAGCTAGCAGGCTGAAAGAAGCTAGCAAACTGTGTGAACACTTTGTAAGAGGTGAGCAGTGAAGGATAAGGAGCTCCTCCAAATGCTGATAATGCACTTAACCTGAATTTACTGCTTGTTACATTATATGTGATGTTCAGTCAAAAACAATTACTTAAATTAACATTATTATTAGTAGTAGTATTAGTATTAGTATTTGTTTATTATTCATGACATGGCTCCCTACTGTAGTGGTTTGAACAACTGATCTGTGGTTATTGTGTCCCTGCAAATTCAACAATGCGCCTCAATGCAAAGCATCAAATAAACATTTTTATTATCAAGTCCTACTGGATGAATCACCGTAGCTCTGACAGTGAAGCACACTCATTTTTATTGGTAGTCACCTTGTAAGCAATGTTCCCTCTAAGCTGCGCACTGTTGGCACGGTCTCTGCGCAGAGAAAATCTGTATTGAGCACACAAAAAGAATTCTAACCTGAATTGAAATTAAAGTAAATATGTGCCGGTGTTTTAGCAAAGCGGCTGATGTGGAGTGAAGCCACGTTAATGACAACGTGTACAACCATTGGAGATGTGAGCAGGACAGACGGAACAACTGACAGGAAAAGTGTGGACTTTATACCAGTTTTTAAATTGTGTTGATCGACCACGTAAAACCAGAGTTATGATAAAAATATCTGCAATGTTTGGTTTTCTTCCTGAATACTGTCGTTGTTTATATTTACTGCAGGAAGAAACGGTAAAAACTGCGTTTTATAAGGAAAACGCTCGAAAGCCTGTGAGCAAAAACAATACCAACCCCCAGCCTTTCCTATTGGTCGAAAAATGTACCATGTCGACCAATCAAAACATGGCATTTAGTTGTTAAGAAACGGAGTGACGGCGGTGTTTTGAGATGTGAGAGATTTGAGACGTTTAGAGCAAATCTTGTGTAGTTAGTGTGTAGTTAGTGTGTAGTGTAGTCAATAGTGTTGTTGTGTGTGTCAGAACAATGAGGCGACTGCTGAGTGTTACAGGTGTTACAGCAGTGATACATCTGCTGTTGTCAGGCCTGCAGGTATCAGGCTGTTGTTCTCCTTCATCTCATAGTGCACAGAAATTATTTTTGAAGTGACACAAATAATTTGTGTGGCATCAGATTTGATGCAGAACAGCTGATTGTTCTGTAAATAGTTTGAAATGTTTATTTAAAAAAAAACACCTTGGCTGCATTTTTAGGTAAACAGCTGCAAAAAACTCTGTTTGCAAAACTCAGTTACTTTTTTGAAGAAGTAACTATATAATTAACTGCCCAACATTGGTCATTATTTACTGTATGTTGCAGACAGAGTTACAGACTCTCTCCCAGACCACAGACTCATAATACAAGTCAGAGCTTTATTTAAAGAAAGTTGTGTTTTCAAAATTGAAGTTCAAGTTATTTTTCCTTCCAATAGTGTTAACATGCTACAGGTCATGAACAAGATTTTCTTTTTTAACTTTCATTGTAAGTGGGCTAAAGCAGTTAATTAAAAGTAGTTTAACAGAAATGTAAACGCTGTAAATTGATTATTTTAATAAACATGTAACTTGGATGGATTCGACGCTGGCGTGACCACAGTGCACACGTCTAATGTCGCTCACAGTGGATCGCTCAGGGAGGTTGTGTGTTCGCTCAGACACGTGAAACATTAGAGGGAACATTGCTTGTAAGTGCAAGCTTTAAACTCTCATGGATGAGTAAAACTCATTAGAAACACTGGCGAGCAGTGAGTGAATAACAGGTCTGACAGCAGCAGCAGGGACGGTGCTGTCATAGTTTAATGTGGAGTCTGTTTGAACTCAAACACTGAAGAGCAAAGAAAAGAACTTTAATGGTTCTGGGTCCCTTTGACCAAGCACTTTGCATTTTTTGTATTATGGTTTATGGTTCTGGTTCATTTACAGTCTTATTTATGCTTCTTTGAGTTTCTTATACTTCCTGTTTAGTTCCTTGATCATTAGATTCCTTCTGTGTCTCTGTGTGTCTCTGTGTGTGTTTGTGTGTGTTTGTGTGTGTTTGTGTGAGGCCTGGTGCTCCATTCTATATTTCCTCAGCCTGTCATGTCTCTCTTGTCTCCTCTTTCCCTCGCTCACTCTCGTCTGCCTTTCCTCCACTCCTCTGTCAAGCTCACGTGTCAGTGTTGTGTTCCTTTGTTTGCTGTTTTATTGTGAAAGTCTTGCATTCTTTGTTCAGTGTGTTTCATTTTTCCTGTGAAGGTTCTCAGTCATCCAGGTCATCATAGTTTAAGGAGCTTGGAAAGAAAAGCATCTGGACTTCTATAAGTTGCTTGAAGATGTTTCGCCGTTATATTTGGGTCCTACCCTGTCTGCATTATGCAGCTAGTTCAAGACCAACATTTTTCTAGTTTCCCAAACAGTGAATCAGTGTGTGTCAGTGAATGCATCGTGTGTGCTTCAGGCTCCATCTAGTGGACTGATAGCAGAGCAGCTGATGGCAGCTTCCTCTGCCTCACACTGCTGTCTGACTGCATCCAGCTGACACTGAGATGAAGCAGGAAAGAAGCAGCTGATATTTGGACAGCACACATGATGAAAGGAGGATTTCAGCTGATGTGCACATGAATGATTTGTGTTTCCTCTGCAGGTAGAAAGTGTGTGTGAGCTGATGTGAATTGAGCAGCATGGATCAGTGTGAGGACAGAGAGGAGGGAGTCCCTCCCTCTAAAAGCACTCTGTGTGGGGAACATGAGAGCCAGACCAAAGCTCAGAGGTGAGATGACCATCTCTAACTGTCCATGACTCTTCTCCATGTCACAGCTCAGCACTCACATCACTGCTGCATCATTATTCACAGGAACCAGCCTGGACCTCCACCCAGCTCTGTGTCCTTACAGAGTGACTGGTCTAAAGTTCTTCCCATTTATTTTAAATCCCAGCCTGTGTCTGCTGCAGAGAGGTGAGCTGTTAGCAACATGAACTCTTTGATGTCAGTTTATCTGATTTAAATGAACTGTTTGATGTTTCCTGGTCTCTAAACTGCATCTCAAAGGAAGTCACTGAACCTTTATTCCTTATTTCTATCAAACATGTCCAACATTTAAACTCCTGCTGCTCACAGTGGGACCATCAATAGTCCTGCACAGTGTAAATGACCCCTGGGTGGCGCTCTGTTCTTACACTGTGAAACACTACTTTGGAGTTTCCTTCTGCTCATTCTCAAAACACATTTTTCTTCTCTGACAGGATCCATGGGAGACCTGCTGGACCTGAACCTGGACCCAGCTGTGTGTCCTTACAGAGTGACAAGTCTTTAGATCGTCTCATTGATTTTAAAGTCCAGCCTGTGTCTGCTGCAGAGAGGTGAGCTGTTAGCAACATGAACTCTTTGATTAAACTGCTTGATGTTGTTGGATATAAACTACAAACACGTCGTTCCCTCAGTCCCATTTAAACTGTCTTTTAAAACAAGCCTTTGGTTTCTAAACAACTGAAAACCCACTTCAGCAAACAGGAAGTGATCAGAGCGTCCGTCCACTTCCTGTCAGGCCCTGCAAACATTTCATATTGAAGAAAAGTCGTTGACATCTCACATTTTTACTCCACCACATTCAACCATTTTGACATTTTACAGCATGAAACTCTTGTCACATGACTCCTGTTATGTTATAGAGTCATGTGACCACCAGGGAGGGATTTGTATGGATGAAACACATTCAAATCAATCTGATTCATCAATGGAAACATTTTTGGTGTAAATGCAGCAACACTGAAAACGCTGAAGATAAAAACACAACAGATGAAATATGAACAAATCGAGGCTTTGAATACACGTGTGTGTGTTTGAGACACAGAGATAAATGGATTGTGTGTCTGTCCTATTGCTGCGTGAGGATTTTATTGTAGATTTTGTGCGTGTACACTTTTGACCACGAAGGTGTTGAAAGGGCGTAAAACAGTTGGAGGCACCAGAGTGAACACTAGTGCTGTCAGTAGATTAAAACATGACTAATTAATGACACAATCTTCTGTCATTAATCCTGATTAATCACAATTACTTGATCAATAGCTGCAGTTACATTTTTCCAACTTTATATTTAAGCCTGTAACAGACGTTTACACCATATAATGAAGTCAATGCAGAATAAACACAAAGAATGTTAAACGCTTCAATTCAAAGAGACTTTGAATAGTTTTCAGTCTTTAACTCAGCTTCTCTGCTGTAAATACAACTTTGTAACAAACATATATACTAAAAGCTAAGTGTGCACTAATATATAATAATATATAATCTATATTACTGCTGTTAATGAAAATGTTTAATCAGACTCATCACAGGGTTACTGTGGATTAATTTGGATTAATCACCATTAAACATCATTTTTAATGTAAACGAATCAAAGTTAATTTCATGAGCAAACAGACTCGAGAGAAAAGGGCAAATTTACACACTTAACATGTTTATTGAACATGTAAACATTGATTAACCTCCTGAATGAGCCGACCCCCCCAGGGACAGTCCTGCATGCTAATGATGGGCTCTGCTCTGTACCTGCAGGATTCTGTCAGCCACAAACTCCTCAGCTGATCCTGAATCTGAGCCCATCTGTCAAACAATCATTTTCTTCACAGGTCTGTGGAGGTGGCACTGATCCTGCAGCAGTCTAACACTCTCTGTCACTCTTCTTCAAGTCTTTGACACGAGGAACCAAAACTATGTTATTAACAACACTAACAGGTCTGCAGTTTGTCCACTTGGCAGTTGTGTCATCAGTGCTTTGCATTGTTGTGATATTTTAAGCTGGAAGTGCTTCGGTGAAAAGAAAATTCCTTCTGTCACGATGTGCAGAATCCTTCATGTTGGTCGGCTGGTCCGCCTTGTTATTTTTTTAATGCTCAAACTTTCCATCGAGAGGTCAGTGTGTGTTTGTCATCTTCCATATTGAGCTGATTGGTTCAGCTGCCGTCACTAACAGATGTGCTGCACATCTGCACGTGTGCAAAGGTAACTCTACTCGGACAAACTGCCCGAAGTGCGTTGATAGAAACATTTCAGGGATTTTGAGTTGTTCTGCTCTCCAGATGTGTCGTGTTAAAGGTTTTTATCATGTTAATCATGATAACAGATGAACCCCTAACCCTACATGTTAATTTTGACAGCACTGGTAAATCCTTTTTAATGTTCTTCTGTCAGATCATTGATTAGACTCGACTCCAAATACGAGACTCAGAAAACTCAAATGAAAACTCAAATCAAAGCAATGAGAAAAGGACTTCTTGTGTTAGAATGAAAACATATGGAAGTGGTCAGGTTTCAAACACTCGATGAATCTACTGCACAGTTACATTCAGGGACCTTTGGCCTCCTGAGAGCATTAGTTGATGGTTCATCACAGTTTTACCTTCCAGTGAGGGAATTTATCAGTTTGATGAAGTCTCAAAGTTTCCTCTGAGCTTCTGCAACATCATCACTTCCATCACTGATGAAAGAAAGTTCATAGAAAACAGAAAATATATCTTCAGAATCTGAGAGTCTAAAACTTGACAAAGTTGATTCAGGTTAAGTTATTTGAGCAGAAACTCCTGGATCTTTATCCTGTGTTGATCTAATCCTTCATGGTTCCTCCACAGAGTGGAGCAGCAGAGCTCAGAGGTTCCCAGTGGTCAGTCTGCCCAGCAGCATCAAACACAGCTGGACTCCATATTTATGGTCTGTACATGTACAACAACTACTGTTACATCTGTTCTGTTCACAGTCGTCTCCATGCTGCTCTTTGTAGACCAGTGGATCGTCAGTGTGTCCAACATGGATCTGATGTTTGGCTCCATGATTTCAGTCTGATTGGCTCATTCATAAATATTCTGTTCCAGCTGCTGGAGGACAACATCATCACTTTTGTGAAGAACGAGCTGAAGAAGATCCAGAAGGTTCTGAGTCCAGATTACCCAGAATGCTTAGAGAGTCAGAGGAGCAGCAGCAGAGAGGCATTTGTGAAGATCACAGTGGACTTCCTGAGGAGAATGAAGCAGGAGGAGCTGGCTGACCGTCTGCAGAGCAGTAAGAGGATTTATCTAAAGATTTAAGCTGCTGGATAAATGAACATTTTCCAGAGATGGAAGATGGAGCAACATGTTTTAAAGATTAGTTCTTTTTGGAATTGAGTGTTTATTTTTCTTCTCATTCAGAGCTTCAAGCTGCAGTTTGTCATCGTAACCTTAAATCCACCCTGAAGAAGAAGTTCCAGTGTGTGTTTGAGGGCATCGCTAAAGCAGGAAACCCAACCCTCCTGAATCAGATCTACACAGAGCTCTACATCACAGAGGCAGGGACTGCAGAGGTCAATGATGAACATGAGGTCAGACAGATTGAAACAGCATCCAGGAAACCAGACAGACCAGAAACAACCATCAGACAAGAAGACATCTTTAAAGCCTCACCTGGCAGAGACGAACCAATCAGAACAGTGCTGACAAAGGGAGTGGCTGGCATTGGGAAAACAGTCTTAACACAGAAATACAGCCTGGACTGGGCTGAAGACAAAGCCAACCAGGACATCCAGTTCATATTTCCATTCACTTTCAGAGAGCTGAATGTGCTGAAAGAGGAAAAGTTCAGCTTGGTGGGACTTGTTCATCACTTCTTTACTGAAACCAAAGAAGCAGGAATCTGCAGCTTTGAAGACTTCCAGGTTGTGTTCATCTTTGATGGTCTGGATGAGTGTCGACTTCCTCTGGACTTCCACAAAACTACAATCCTAACTGACCCTAGAAAGTCCACCTCAGTGGATGTGCTGCTGATAAACCTCATCAGGGGGAAACTGCTTCCCTCTGCTCGCCTCTGGATAACCACACGACCTGCAGCAGCCAATCAGATCCCTCCTGTCTGTGTTGGCATGGTGACAGAGGTCAGAGGGTTCACTGACCCACAGAAGGAGGAGTACTTCAGGAAGAGATTCAGAGATGAGGAGCAGGCCAGCAGGATCATCTCCCACATCAAGACATCACGAAGCCTCCACATCATGTGCCACATCCCAGTCTTCTGCTGGATCACTGCTACAGTTCTGGAGGATGTGCTGGAAACCAGAGAGGGAGGACAGCTGCCCAACACCTTGACTGAGATGTACATCCACTTCCTGGTGGTTCAGGCCAAAGTGAAGAAGGTCAAGTATGATGGAGGAGCTGAGACAGATCCACACTGGAGTCCAGAGAGCAGGAAGATGATGAAGTCTCTGGGAAAACTGGCTTTTGATCAGCTGCAGAAAGGAAAGCTGATCTTCTATGAATCAGACCTGACAGAGTGTGGCATCGATATCAGAGCAGCCTCAGTGTACTCAGGAGTGTTCACACAGATCTTTAAAGAGGAGAGAGGACTGTACCAGGACAAGGTGTTCTGCTTCATCCATCTGAGTGTTCAGGAGTTTCTGGCTGCTCTTCATGTCCATCTGACCTTCATCAACTCTGGACTCAATCTGCTGGAACAACAACAAACAACATCCAAGAAATCTAAATTATTTAACAAACTAAAACTTCAATCTCTCCACCAGAGTGCTGTGAACAAGGCCTTACAAAGTCCAAATGGACACCTGGACTTGTTCCTCCGCTTCCTCCTGGGTCTTTCACTGCAGACCAATCAGAGTCTCCTACGAGGTCTGCTGACACAGACAGGAAGTAGCTCACAGACCAATAGGAAAACAGTCCAGTATATCAAGAAGAAGCTCAGTGAGAATCTGTCTGCAGAGAAAAGCATCAATCTGTTCCACTGTCTGAATGAACTGAATGATCGTTCTCTAGTGGAGGAGATCCAACAGTCCCTGAGATCAGGACGTCTCTCCACAGGTAAACTGTCTCCTGCTCAGTGGTCAGCTCTGGTCTTCATCTTACTGTCATCAGAAGAAGATCTGGATGTGTTTGACCTGAAGAAATACTCTGCTTCAGAGGAGGCTCTTCTGAGGCTGCTGCCAGTGGTCAAAGCCTCCAACAAGGCTCTGTGAGTAAATCTGTGATCATGTTTATTTTTAAAATGTTGATTAAAAGTGGTCATAGATTTCTTCCATGACAGATCCATGTCCTAAAACCATGAGACAGCGTAGTTGTATAGTATAAAAGAAAAAAGGAGAACTTTTGACCACAATATTGTAACTTGAATGAACTTTTGATACAGCCTTTAAACATAAAATTTATGAACAGAATCAGTGACAAAGGGCAGCCCTGGTGGAGCCCATCACCCACCGGACTTATTACTATCCAACGTATTGCCGGCTATGCCAACCAAGCTCTTGCAATGGTTGTAAAAGGATCGAATGGCCATAAAATGTTTCTCAGTTTTATTATTTTCAGTCACATCTGTTTTTGATTATTAACTGAATATTTTAAAATTCAGGCTTTTTATGTTATACAAAACATCATATTTTCTTATGATGTCTTGTATTGATTCTGAAGGAATAGTTTTCATCAGTATCGCAGATACCAGCCTGAATTTTACTTTGTATTGGATCAGGAAGGAAATCAGTGGCATCACACATCACTTACAGCAACTTCAGTACCTCTTCATTTTAATAAACTGGGGGGAGGTGAACCAAGATTCAGTATGAGATAAAGAATTATTTTTAACTGTAAGGTTGGAGAAATCTGTTGTTGGAAATTGGAAGAACAGGTCATCTTAAAAATCACTGCATTGTAGTTTTATTCGGGCCCCTTCAATCTGTGATCGCTGTTGCTTTGCATTGTAAATGCTACTATTACAAAAGTCACAAATATTAGTGTATGTGTGTGTTGTTGGGTAATAAACCAAAAGAACAGAATCTACCAGCACCTCACTGATTTCTGCTTAAAAACAATAAAAAAGCAATAAAGCTCTGATTTGTTTGGTTGATCTTGTCTCCCTTCCCGCTTGATTTCAGACTGAGTGGCTGTAACCTGTCAGACAGAAGCTGTGAAGCTCTGTCCTCAGTCCTGAGCTCCCAGTCCTCCCATCTGACAGAGCTGGACCTGGGTAACAACAACCTGCAGGATTCAGGAGTGAAGCTTCTGTCTGCTGGGATGAAGAGTCAATACTGCAAACTGGAAACGCTGAGGTCAGATCAAGCAATATCGATTTTTTTTCATCAATTAACATCATTTAATCAATTTCATTTGGAAAAAATTAACATTGTGTGTATGTTTTGTCTTTTTAATGAATCCATGCAAGTCACAGTAAACTGCCACATTTGACTTTTGTAACATGAGGTAATAAGGATTCCAGCATGTCCTGGAAACATACATGCCAACCCTCCCGATTTTTCCGGGAGAATCCTGAATTTCAGTGCCCCTCCTGAAAATCTCCCGGAGCCACCATTCTCCTGGAATTCTCCTGATTTTCCACCAGGAAAACAAAATAGAAAAACCATATCCCAGAATTCATAGCGTGACCCAGCCAATTCCAGTTTCCAACAATGGCTGCAGCTACTTAGTTTTAATATTGCTCTTATTACTCTTTCTGGGTCACAAAATAAACTTTTAACATATTTTCAGGCGAGAATGTCGTATGTTTTGTTTTTTTAATGAATCCATGCAAGTCACAGTAAACTGCCACATTTGTCTTTTGTAACATGAGGCAATAAGGATTCCAGCATGTCCTGAAACAGTGTTGAAGTATTGTAAATATAGTAGCTCCTCATGGCACCATGAATATACTTTAACACAAGTGTTTCATGTCTTCTTGTCATCCTTTCTTCAGACTGAGTGGCTGTAACCTGTCAGACAGAAGCTGTGAAGCTCTGTCCTCAGTCCTGAGCTCCCAGTCCTCCCGTCTGACAGAGCTGGATCTGGGTAACAACAACCTGCAGGATTCAGGACTGAAGCTTCTGTTTTCTGCAGTGGAGAGTCCAAAGTGTACACTTGGGATTCTCAGGTCAGGATTCAGTCTTTTCTGATGATGATTTTAAAACCTGAGTCAGGTCGATAAATGGCTTACTCATTTACAACAGACATGATTTGTTAAATCACCTTATATATGTGTGCTTAAGTTCTGTGCTGCTGTGATTTATTGCCCGTGCTGTCTTTCAGTTCAGCTTTGTCGAGTCTCTGGTAGGATTTCTTTTACATGACCTGTGTAAAAACAAAACAGGAAACATATTAAGCTGAAGTAAGATGCACAATTTTAAAAATGGGGCACAAAAAATGTTGCTGCTTTCTGGAAAGTGCGTCTAAGAAGACCCAATGGAGAAAGTGAAGAGAAAAATCAAAGATTAAGAAGAAGAAAATGGCAGAGGCAGTTTCTCTTGGACTGCCTGCAGATGGGGTGAGACTCTAGAAACAGGGATGATTGGAGAAAATGTAAAGAGGCCAGGAGATGAATACTCTGGTGTTCTGGGGATAGTTCAAGGTTCAAGGCTCTTTATTTGTCACATGCATAGTTATACAAGTATAACACACAGTGAAATGTAGCCTGACACGCTCCTCGACATGTGCAAGCTCGGGTCCTCTACCAGAGGCCTGGGAGCTTGAGGGTCCTGCGCAGTATCTTAGCTGTTCCCAGGACTGCGCTCTTCTGGACAGAGATCTCCGATGTTGTTCCCGGGATCTGCTGGAGCCACTCGCCTAGCTTGGGAGTCACCGCACCTAGTGCTCCGATTACCACGGGGACCACCGTTACCTTCACCCTCCACATCCTCTCGAGCTCTTCTCTGAGCCCTTGGTATTTCTCCAGCTTCTCGTGTTCCTTCTTCCTGATATTGCTGTCATTCGGAACCACTACATCGATCACTACGGCCGTCTTCTTCTGTTTGTCTACCACCACTATGTCCGGTTGGTTAGCCACCACCATTTTGTCCGTCTGTATCTGGAAGTCCCACAGGATCTTAGCTCGGTCATTCTCCACCACCCTTGGGGGCATCTCCCATTTTGACCTCGGGACTTCCAGGTTATACTCGGCACAGATGTTCTAGTCCGGCATCTCCTGGTGTAGGTGTCCTGAAGCGGGGGGAGAGCAATCCTGCAGCAGCGTTCTGCTGTACGGATCACTCTCTGGAGAGCTTTTTGGTCCTTCACACAGCTGTTCCCGAACCACAATGTCATGTTCTGTGTGAGGATGCTCTCCACAGCGCCTGTATAGAAAATCCTGAGGATCTTTGGAGAGACCCTGAACTTCCTCAGTTGTCGTAGGTGATACAGGCGCTGCCTAGCCTTTTTGGTCTTGACCTGAATGTGGGCAGCCCATGTCAGGTCTGAGGAGATGTGGACACCAAGATACTTGAAGGACTGCACCCTCTCCACTGGAGCTCCATTGATGATAATGGGCTTGTAGTCTCTGTGCTGACCCCTTCTGAAGTCCACCACCAGCTCCTTTGTCTTGCTGACGTTCAGCTGGAGGTGGTTGTCCTGGCACCACGATGCCAGATTCTTCACTTCATCCATGTAGGCCGCCTCATCGTTGTTGGAGATGGCACCCAACACCACTGTGTCGTCAGCAAACTTCACAATGGTGTTGGAGCCATGGGTGGCCACACAGTCTGAAGTGTAGAGGGAGTAGAGCAGTGGCGAGAGGACACATCCCTGAGGTGCTCCTGTGTTGATGGTGATGCTGTTGGAGAAGCACCTGCCCACCCTCACCACCTGAGTTCTGCCAGTGAGGAAGTCCAACACCCATGCACACAGATGGCTGTTAAGTCCCAGATCCCTGAGCTTTGTGAACAGTCTGCAGGGCACTATTGTGTTAAACGCTGAACTGTAATCAACAAACAGCATTCGCACATAGTTACCCTGTTTCTTGTCCACGTGGCTGAGTGTGGTGTGTAGGACGTGGGCGATGGCATCCTCTGTGGATCTGTTGGATCTGTAGGCGAACTGCAGCGGATCTATGGTGTCTGGGATGGAGGAGGAGATGATGTTCTTCAGCAGCCTCTCAAACACCTTCATTACTACCGAGGTCAGTGCAACTGGCCGGTAATCATTCAGGGATGAGGGTTTGCTGTTCTTGGGCACAGGGATGATGGTGGATCTTTTGAAGCATGTGGGGACCACAGACTTCACCAGGGACACGTTGAAGATGTAAGTGAACACACCTGCTAGCTGGTCAGCACAGCAGCGCAGCAGACGGCCGGTGATGCCGTCTGGCCCCGCCGCTTTCCTTGTGTTCACTCTCCTCAGTGCCGCTCGGACGTCATGCTCCGCGATGCTGGTCACCGGTCTCTCGCTGATGACGTCACTGTCCTCGGTAGTCAGGCGGTAGATAGCATTAGCCGCCTGGCTAACCTCGAAACGGGCGTAGAACCGATTCAGCTCGTTGGTGAATGCAGAGTCAGCGTTGATCGGCGCAGTGTCCCTGGCTTTGTAGTCCGTAATGGTGCATAGTCCGTGCCACATACTCCCTGGTGGAAGCGGGACTCCACACGTTCCCGGTACCGGCGTTTGGCATCTCTCACCGCGCGCCGCACGCCGTATGAGGCCGCTTTGTAGGCGCTCATATCGCCAGTGGCGAGACCCGCGTTGTAGGAGGCGGTCCTGGCGTTTTCTGCAGTGCGGATCGATCTGTCCATCCACGGTTTCTGGTTTGGGAATGTGGTGACTCTCACAGTGGGGATAATCTCCTCCGCTAGCATATTGACGAAGCATACTGCTACTTCCGTAAACTCGTTGATGTCGACTGCGCATGCTCTGAACATGTCCCAGTCGACGTCGTTGAGTGCGTCCTGTAGCGTAGCTTCTGATTGGGCAGTCCACCGTTTCACCTCCCTCGTGGTCACGTCTTCCCTCCGTATGCTTTGTTTATACTGGGGAATGAGGAAGATGGCGTTGTGGTCAGACTTCCCAAAAGCCGGGTGTGAGACAGCTTTGTAGCCCTGCTTGTATGGCGTGTAGCAGTGATCCAAAATCCGATCCCCTCTCGTTGGACACGAGACATGCTGGTAAAAGTTTGGCATGACTTGTCTGAGGTTCGCTTTGTTAAAGTCTCCTGCTACAATGAGGGCTGCGCTCGGGTCCTTGTTTTGAAGCGAGCTTAGCACATCATGTAATTCGGACAAAGCCATACCTGTGTCCGCTTGGAGTGGGATGTAGACCACCGTGGCGATGACTGAGGTGAACTCACGGGGCAGATAGAAAGGGCGGCACTTAATGCTCAGGAACTCCAGATGTGGCGAGCAGCCGCTGAAGAGAGTAGAAATGCTCCTGGCATCACACCACTTTCTGTTTACCATGAAACACACTCCTCCACCTTTGGTTTTGTTCGACTCTGCCGTTCTGTCCGCGCGGAGCACAAAGAATGAATCCGACGGAGTTACGGCCTGGTCCGGCACGGTGGGGGTCAGCCATGTCTCCGTGAAGCACAGAATGTTGCAGTCCCTCATGTCACGTTGGAAGGTGACCCTTGCTCTTAGGTCATCGAGCTTGTTCTCCATGGATTGTACATTGGCCAGTAGGATACTGGGGCAAGTGGGGAACTAAAAACATGTGGACAGACTCATAATTAGGCCAAAGACACATTAAAGCAATTATTACAGGTTTAGAAACAGGGATGGATATGAAGGAGCTTAGCATGAATTTGCATTGAGGAAAGAATAGCAACGAGCATCAGAGGAAACAGTTAGGAAAACTAAGATGATGTACTGGCAGGAATACTGCAGTACTTTAGGAAGAACTACACCAGTTAAGAATGTGTGGAGTACAGTAAAGAACATGAATGCAGACAGGAAACAACAGCAGTTTTTGTAAAGTAAATTCAAACTCCTTCATTAAATGCAGCTGGTTGAGTGAAAACAATGGAGAATGATTGTGTTACGTTGTTTATTCTCTATAGAAATGGAGCAGCAGGAGTGCATGCATAGCTGGACGTGGGCTGTATATACATGCGTGTATCTGTGTTGTCTGTGAGCAGAGAAAACAAAGCGCTGGAAATGTCCAGTGTATCATAAGCCAGCCAGTCCTGTTACTGCAATTCACTTCTTCACCAGAAAGTGTCACCATCAGGCTTCAACAGCAGTTTCCAGTATTAATAGTGTTAATGAGCTACAGGTAGTATGGATGGGAAAATGTAGAGATGCTGGGCAAACAATATGATCAAATCCACAGTGGGAATAATTGAAGTGATGACGGCAGGTGTAGAGAACAAAAATGAATCATATTGAAATGTTAAATCAGGAAAATCCTGGAGAAGAGGATAGTTCTAATGTTCAGTTTGTAATGTTGAATTCAACGCAGCTCTTAAGTGCATAAAAATGACTTCACCTGACGTCAGACTGAACAATCGGATTAGCTACTGATATTGATTTAACCCTTTAAGACCTACCATAGAACCAAGTCCGCCAGAGCTTATATTATATTTTTACATGCTGTAGAGCCGTTTTTGGGAGCATTTCAAGTTACTATACATCAGTACAACCATTACAGCCTAAATTTTAATAATATGTATGTATTAAGTACATAGTAATTACATAAATTGCAAAAAAGTGCAATAAACTACAAAAAAATTGAAAATCTTTTTTGTTTTTTTAACATATATTTCTAGTTAGAAAAATTTAAGAGGCTTATCCCTCAAAACTGTAAATACAAAAAAGTTGCACAAAATAGTTTCCCACCACAGGAAATTTATTTTGAGTGCCTTCATAGTTTTATTTTTGAAATACACCAATTTTTATATACTGCAGGAAAAACGAAAATAAATATTATACTGCAAATTTGCAAAATAACAGCATATGCATCAAAATAAACTATTTCCAGCAGTGCAATATGAGTCCTAAGTATATGTGGAAGGAAACTGTAACCTAGGACAAGCTGATGGCATAAGATGTAAGTACAACTCCTCAGGTTTCATATGCAAAAAAAATTATTGCGCTAGCTCACGTGGATACAGTGCTACCGGGATTTAAAAATAGTTGCACAAAACGGAGTGTGCCCACTCTGACCAGTTTTAAAGGGTTAAAGCAAGAAAATATGGTATTAGCATTAGCTGCCAATTCCTATTCACCTAAAATTAGCATTACCTGCTAATGGCAGTCTACTTAGCATTAACTCTTCACTAATGTAATGCTAATTCACATCAAATTATCTTTAGCTTTAGCATTAGCTGCTAGCTTCAGCCTACCTAGCACTAGCTGCTCACATTGTTAAAAGGGAAGAGAAAACGATATTAGCATTAGCTTGTAATAATTATTCACCCCTAATTAGAATTAGCCACTAATGGCAGCATACTTAGCATTAACTTCTCACATCGTCATAATACAAATGATGCTAACTTGCATTAAATTAGACTGCTGTTATTAGCTAATGCTATTTAGCAGTAGCTGCTCACATTGCTATAAAGCAAAGGAAAACGATATGAGCATTAGGTTCTAATGCGTATTTGCCTTAAATTAGACGTAGGTGCTAATGGCGGACTACTTAGCATTAGCAGCTCAGATGTTGTAATGCTAGGAAAAAGAGTGTTAGCATTAGCCGTTCACATTGTTATGAAGTTAAGGGAAATAGTGTTAGCATTAGCTACTCACATTGTTAAAAAGTGTTAGCATTAGTGCATAATGCTAATTCACATCAAATTAGCATTAGTTAATAACGGCAGCCTATTTAGCATTAGCAGATAATGTCGACCTTGGCCCACTGGAAAAGTTCAGAACTAAAGATTTAGGAGTGTTTCTCAATAGCTCTTTCTCATTTGAGAAACAAATGAATTCTGTTATTAAAACCAGCTGTAAGGTTTATATTGTTGATTGTCATTTATGCTTAGAAATATTTACTCATATATGCTTAGAGTTGTATAATCGATTGCATGATGATAGAGGTTTGATCCTCAGTAGTCTGTAAAGACTCTGTGTGCCTTCCAGAGTGCTCTGGCATGCACACACCACTTGGGGCCATGAGAGAGGTCGTACCCTCTCTTACTGATTTATGGTGTAGGACAGGGGTCTCAAACTCAATTTAGCTGGGGGCCGCTGCAGGCAGAGTCTGGGTGAGGCTGGGCCGCATTAGGTTTTCCACAAGAAAGACATGGTTAAAAAATTCCAATCTTCTCAAATCTCTTTATTTTTATTTTTTAACACAAAATATGAAAAATAAATAAACAAATTAAGAATTAATAAGAAAAAAAATCAATCTGTAATACATAAATAAAATAATAATAAGATATTTTTAGTCAGTGAACTTGTGTGTTTCTTTCAGTCTTCTATATCTGCTGTGTTTAGATTGAAATGTCTGTATTAACAGTTCTATAACCTTCTTCTGAACATGAATGGAACACTGTAGAAAATGAACTGTTCTTCTGAACATGGCTTCTCTTGCCTACTCCTTGCTGCTAGAGACCTGGCAGCGTTTCCTCTCGCATAGCCGAGCCAGATTTGGCCTGAGGGAGGAAGCAGTTGCGACCCTCAGTATGTCTTGAAGATGATCATCCGTAAGTCTGGACCTGTACTTGGACTTATTGAAGTTCAAAGTGGAGAAGAGCTTTTGGCACAAGTATGTGCTACCAAAAAGGCACATGGTCCGCTTGAACATTCGGGAAAGCCGAGGGAAACTAGGGCTCAAGTCTCTCAAAAATTGTCCAAGCTTGTCTGCTTTTCCACTCACCTCCCTGAACTTTGCTTTGAGTTCAGAGTTGCACTGCAGCTCAATGAGCTCCATTTGAAGCACAGAAGGGGCATCTTGCACATCAAAGGAGAAGGGGTCCGCAAAAATGTGAAAGGTGGCTCTGTGTGTCTTGAAGTCAGCAAATCTGTGATCAAATTCCTCCTGTAGCCTCAAAATGACATCAACATACTCGTCAGCACTGAATGGTGTGCCTGCATCCAGGAGTGCCTTGCATGCTGGGAAATGGCAAAGGTTTGTCTGAGAGAGCTGAGCTTTCCAGAGCGCCAGTTTTGTGGAGAATGCTCTCACGTTGTCATAGGCAGCACTGACAAGTTGCCCCTGGCCTTGTAACGTCTTGTTCAGTACATTAAGCTCATGTGTCATATCAACAAGAAAAGCTGAGTCCATGAGCCATTTGGGATCAGTTAGCACAGGAACACTAACTCCATCCTTCTCCATGAAGGCTTCACTTCTGCTCTCAACTCAAAAAGTCTCTTTAATACATTTCCCCTGCTGAGCCAACGTACCTCAGTGAAGTCGAGCACATCCCCATATTCTGACTCCATTTCCTCTAAAAAAGCACAGAACCTTCGGTGCTTTAAGCCCCTGGATCTGATTTGGTTGATGCATTTCACAACAATAGACATCACATTGTCAAACTTCAGGTATTTGCTGCAAAGGACCTGCTGATGGATGATGCAGTGCAGAGCAATGGCCTCCTCCACGCCTTCCTCTTCCAGTTTGTTTTGTGCCACCAGTCCATGTTTCCTCCCTGTCATTGATGGCGCTCCATCTGTTGTTATTCCAACAAACCTCTTCCATGGCAAACCAACATTCTCAATGGCATCACACAGCTTGTAAATATCTGCTGAGCGGTGGTCTGGCCATGCATTGGAATTACTGTGAGCAGCTCCTCCATCACTTCAAAACTGTCATCAACACCACGGACATACATTGGGAGCTGGGCAGTGTCGGTGATGTCTGTGGTCTCATCAAGAGCGACTGAGTATACACTGAAACATTTGGCTTTCTCACACAGTTGGTCATAAATGTCACTTGACAGGTCAGAAATGCGATCTGCTGCGGTGTTGGCAGAAAGGCTGATGTTGCTAAACTGACCTTTCTTTCCCGGACAGACTATATTTGCAGCCTGCAATATGCACTTTTAGACAAATGCACCTTCTGTGAATGGCTTCCCTGCTTTAGCAATCAGCTCACTAACCACGTGGCTCCGACTGCTGCATTATTCTCTTTGGTTGCTTTCTTGGAGAAATCTTGCTGCCTCAGTAGATCTGTTTTAAGACTGGCAACCCGGTTCGCTCTCTCGTCTCCCTGGTATTTTGCATCCACCTCAGCATGTCTAGTTGTGTAATGACGTTTCAAATTGTATTCCTTGTGCAGCGCAACTTTCTCTGTGCAAATAAGACAGGTCGGGGTGCCCCTGTGCTCAACAAAGAAATATTGCATTTCCCACTTTTCCTGAAATTGTCGGTGCTCATCACCAACCTTTCTCTTCACCGCAGGCTTTGAAAAAGACATGTTTGGGGCTATGTGACATTTATAATTCTACTTGGTGTCACTGTCGCATTGAAGTTTCAATCAAGCGTTTAGCCGATGGACGGGGAACGTCTCAACGCGTAGAGAACGTCATTTCTGCTTCTTTTTCTTGCAACCGTAGCACGGCGATCGGCAGATAAAAAGCCGGTAGCAGTCTCCTTTGTTTTTACGCTCGATGTTCATGTCTTTCATGACGACACGAACACCGTGGCGTTTGCAGATGGTAGAAAGTGCAGGGATAGCGAGTGCAAAAAAGGCGACTGCTCACGGCGCCGGGCTGTTGTTACAGGAGAAAGAAGCGGAAATGACACCGTGACATATAACAAATAACATCAGCTGTTTCTGATGTTAGTTGTTTTGACTGCTTTTACATTATATTGAAATATATGTAATGTTCATGTTTGCTGCAATGCAAACGGAGTGATGCAAATAAAAACATGGAGCCACAAATTACGGTGCGACCCTATAATTAGTCCGGGTTACCGGGGACTGTTGTTGCCGATGAACAGGTGTCGCTATGTGACTGCAGACTAAATTGGGCTGCATTGAGTTCATGACTTTTCTTTTATCCCGCCGCCTACGCATCACTGTGAGAGTTAATATGAGATCTCTCTCTGTGGAAAAATAACTTTAAATCCCACTGACGTGTGTATAAATCTATATACGTATAATGTCCCGCTGGGCAGCAACTTAAAAAAACAACTTTTTTTGAAGTGTTGTGAACGCAGCGCGCTGGGGCGAATGTCGGCGTTTGCCCAATAGAAAGGAGGAAGCCAGCCAGGCACAGGAAAGAAAGAAACACTCCAGGGCAACGCTGCTGGAACTTTGACTCATTGAGAAATGTTTCCCTGCTTGCATCAAGCCCGGCTGGTGTCCCCTGAGATCCATATCCCACCCTGATTGGTGGGTTAATTCAGCTCCGCCCACAACACTGTAAAGTGTCATACATTATCAAACTAACATTACATTTTCATATTAAGGTGGGGCCAAAAACTATCGTCCTGCGGGCCGCAATTGGCCCGCGGACCACGAGTTTGAGACCCCTGGTGTAGGAGGACACCTGCTCTGTGTCTGGTTAAGTATAAGAGCCCTTTGTTAGGGGGACCGCTGGACTCTTAGCACCAGCTTTGGGGTCACAGGGTCACATCTGGAACACACACTCTCACACACACACACACACACACACACACACACACACACAGACACACACACAGACAGACACACACACATACTGGTAAAGGTGAATTGGAAGGACAATTTTTTCAAACAAGATTTTTGCAACACTAAACGGACCCCCCTTTCCGCTTGTGCTAGATAGATGAAGTGCATCTTTAAAAATCCCATTTGAGTTGTACAACACAAATCTCACTTCAAAATTGTGAAAAACACACCAGAACTCAAAATATAAGAACCTGACAACATGGTGTAATAAGAGGACAACACTAATTAGGTAACTTGGCTCCTCCCCCTGACATGAACAGTAATTGTCAGGGCTAACTTTATTAACAGGACAAAGGCCATACACATACACAAACATGTATTTTGTGTGTATTAAAAGGGCAACAGGTGAATAAAAGGAACAAATTGAGTGCATTTTACAAAAACAGGATTGTTTTGTTAACAGAAATGAAAATAACTGGCAATATAAAATTATGTCCTCTTAGATCAGATGCACTAAAACAGTGTCAACAAAATGAATTTACCAATCTTCTAATAGTAAAATTCTAAAATAAATAAATGAGAAACCAAAACATACAAAATATCTTTTGTAACTCCTCCCAGAAGTACTTTGGAGTTATGTAGACTCCTCTACATAGGATTTTCTTTTTTCTTCAACGACACGCCCCGATTCCTCACAAAATCTCTGATGTTTTGAATAGAACGACCAGCCAGAGCAGGATCTTCTGCAGTTTTGCATTGCTGGCATTCGATAATAGTGGCCAGTTTTCCTTTTTTGATATGTTCGCCAAAATACTTCATTATCGCAGCAACCTCCGTGGGAGACCAAGGATGCTTTTTGACCCTCCTTGCATTTTCCAGAGAAGCTAGAAGCAGAAAAAAATAAATGTAAACAAACTACTTTTTAAACAATTTTTAAATTAAAGGGGACGTATTATGCTCAATTGTGTGAGTTGACATGGTTGTAGGATGCAAAAATATAATGGCGATAATCGGCTTCCTTCAAATAAGCCGAAGAATTGAGTTCTGCACACACTAGTTTTACAGCCCTGCTAAGAACAGTTAGTGTTTAGTCTACACAGCCCAAAGACGGCCTTTGCATTGTCCACGAGGACAGGTGCTGAGGCTGTGATTATGCTGGATTGTGCAAAATACACTACCTGGGACCTAAAAGAGCTCCTTTTTTAGTTGTTGAAAACCTACACTTAAGGAGTCGGGAGGCAATTCATAACCAAATATACATACAAAAGCAACAAAAAAAAGTGGGTTTTGCATAATATGTCCCCTTTAAGGTGAATTTGTTGTAACAGTGTTTCTTTGGTATAAATCCTGTAATGCTGACTGTTTAAATACTTATTACAATGGATGAATACATTTATTTAAATGTAAAATTCTGAAAGGTAGCCCACATTAAGTCAGAATTCCAATAAATAGCTATGGCAAATCACTATGGATGGAGAGCATTTTATTCCACACACCGTTATACAACAAAAAACATGTATAGCATGATATTGTAATAATTTGAAATGTATAACATATACTCAAACATTTCATATATAACTGTCTGACTCAAATGTTTATTTAAAAACAAGGGTGGACCCTGCCTGACCATGAGGTGGGCCTTCAGGTTTTTTCAGTGAACATAATTTTCTTCAAGACGTTCAGGTTACAGCCCACAATTAGCCAAACCAGCCCAAATTTTCCAATATTATCCAGATTCTGCCTATGGGAATAAGATGATGTTCAGAGTATGGAGATAATGTAGAAGCCCAATGGTTGAGGAATCCTCAAAATTAAAAACCCAAATCATAATATGTTCTCATTGCTTTGTTTATTAATTGTTTTGGTGCATTGCTGTTTTGAAAATGATAAGTATTTAAATGTATTACAGATTAAAACAGGCATAGGGAAAGTAATTTAAACATTTATCCCATTACTTAATACAAGGTATTGTTCCACATTGAATGTGATTTATGTTTTACCTTACCAAGTAGGTTAATATAATTGTCTAACCAAGTTGTAGAATTATGGTACGGTCCCTGGCAGAAAGATGAGCATAGTCACCATACTGGCTTGGGTGGTGTGGATAACTGGGTTCAAAAATGCATGAAGTTTACATTTGTGCTTAAGTGACTTTTGCATGCATGTCACCATTTACCAGATTGTTCATTTGTTTTCTTCTTACTGCTTGGCTTCACCTCCTTGTTTAGTATTCTGTTGGGTTCAATGACCTTACCCGCTCCATTTTTACTTTGTGCTGAAAAACAAAACAAAACAGTAAGCATATATTTGTTGTATTAAATCTCTTATAATGTAATGTCAAATGCTCCTGAATGTGGTCAAGCAACTAATGGACCTTGAAATCTTGAATATGGTTTCTAAGATAAATCCAGAGTCGCAACTATGACTTTTAGTTTAAGGTGACACATGTGAATGTGGAATATGGCTAGAGCTATTACAGCTGATATTAAAAGATACAAGGCTGAATTTTTCTCCAAACAAGACTCCGGTGTAGTGATGGGATTTCCGGCTCTTTTTAGAGATCCGGCTCTCTCGGCTCGGCTCACTAAAAAGAGCCGGCTCTTTCAGCTCCCAAACCGGCTCTTCAGGTTATTTTGTTGCTTTCATTCATTTATTATTAATAACAATATAAAATTATGCACAAAATGAATTACTAATGTTTAAAAACGTGTTTTCTATGTATATATGTTCATTATATAAATCTGCTTTTATTTATTCACTCCACATAAAATTTAAAAAATTAATTATAAAATACAAAAACCTACCATTTACAATTTAACTTTTAAAATTTAAACTTTAAATTTAAAAATACCAAGTGCCCAGTGCTCAGCTCAGTGGGTAGACACACTGGCAGCTTCACTTATATCACACTTAATTCACTGTGTTTTATCTTCCCATCGCACTGATGAGTGGACAGTTTTCAGGTGCCCGTGCACCGGCTCTATATGATATCCTTTTCTTGCAGACTCTACACTCTGCCTATGTATTGTCAGTAAAATTTAAATGGTTCTAGATTTTGCTTCTTTTCTTGGTGTCACTCATTTTCTTTACTCCACCTTTCTAATGTGACGACATTGTCTCTTGTTGTTGCTCCTGGCTCTCTTTCTCTCTCTCTCCCTGCTGCTCTTTTCGTGTGCTACTGCTGTTGCGAGTGTAACTACCGCCCCTAGCTCCTCCCTCTGCTCAGAGGCGGGAGGGGTGCAAACGCAAGGCTCTGTTTGCGCCCCTCCCGTCTCTACTCAGCGCAAACACAAGGCTGACGTGCAGCGAAAAAAGTGAGAGAGAGGGCAAGAGAAAGTAAAAAAAAAAAATAAATCCACGGCTCCCAATAAGGAGCCGGCTCGCATCGTTCACTTCAAAGAACCAGCTCTAAGAGCCATTTCGTTCGCGAACGACCCATCACTACTCCGGTGACTGGTCAACTTTCCACTCACCACTGATTTACTGTAGAAAGAGGATGAGAGCGTAGAGGGAATACTTCAGAAGCGCAAACCAGGTAAATAAAGAGTAGTAGATCAGCCCTCCACACACCAACTATTTTCATCTCTCTTGATTAATCTCATCTCCTTCTGTCTCCTGCAGGGCAGCTTCCTTTCTAACATCCTTCAACAAACCTTCCTCACTGTCCCTTGTTTGCACATGCCCAACACAACCTCAACCTAGCCAATGTAGAACAATGTAGACATTTTTTCCAACATGTGCAGTCCCAATGATATTGTTCTTCCTAATCCTATCCATTCTCTCCACCCTCAAAAAGAATCCCAGCATCTTTGCTTTCCCCAAACTCACCTCCAAGAACTGCAATCTATTAAGAACTCTGCTGCCCCCTTACTCTACTGCACTCACTCTAGAGACTATATCACCACATCCTAAAAAGAACATTACTGGCTGCACACTGACTATAGTATTGAGTGCAAACTCCTAATCAACTTTTAAGCCTTCAACAACCTCGCCCCCGCCACCCTGAGGGATTGTCTTTACTGTCACTCTCCCACAACACTGCTAACACTAACCTCCTTACCCCCATCATCAAAATCATAAATCTGAGGGTACAATCCTTTGCCACTGCTAATTGCACCCTCTGGAACTTCCTCTGCTCATTAGATTCTCTCTAGAACTTTAAATCACAGCTCAAAATCACCTGTTCAAACTAGCATTTCCTACCTGACCATCCTCCAAAACTGACCTTTCTATTCTGTTGAGCTGGTCTTTAGAAAGATCCTTGACTTTCTTTAAATTACCATTTGGACAAAGGTAAAAATCACTGGAAAAATGATAGTAATGAATTATCTTTTTTTTTTTTTACATAAAGATAGCAAAGATAGCAAAAGTGTCTAGGAAGTAGTTACAAAGGTAAAAGCTTCAATAAATGATGACAAACACATACCTGGAGGTTCCTTGACAACTTTCTTCATCATTCTAGTATCTATAGAATCTGTAATAAAGTCTATTAGTCATGTGATTTCATAAATTGAACAAAGTTGAGACTAATCACATTGTACTTACCAATCTGTGGATATACAAGATTTCCTTCATTGACCTCACGCTCCGCTCCGACCTCCTCACGCTCCGCTCCGACCTCCTCACGCTCCGCTCCGACCTCCTCACGCTCCGCTCCGACCTCCTCACGCTCCGCTCCGACCTCCTCACGCTCCGCTCCGACCTCCTCACGCTCCGCTCCGACCTCCTCACGCTCCGCTCCGACCTCACTTTCTTCACTTGAATCTGTCAACTGTAGGTTATCTAACAAAATAAAAGATTGTCTTAATGAATTATAAGGTTATAGTGCAGGAAACGTGTATAATTCTTAACCTTAACACCACTTTACCTTCGATTTCAATCTCTTCAAGTGTTTTGCCTTGAAGGCTTTTGAGAGACCCTTTCTCCATGGCAATCAGTAGTTTGGATATTTTGGCAAGCTGGGTAGTAGCCTCTGGAAGTCTATAATATTCGCGATGAACACGAATATCATGACCTAGGAAGTTGGCAACTTGGTCTAACTCGTGATTCTTGAGGTTTAAGATCTGAGACAAAGTTGCGACATGTTTGCGCAACTGCGTTGAACGTAGGTGTTCAGGGTTTTCAGCCCCACATTCAGTCGCATAAATCCTCAAACAGTCCTGTCCTCTGTAGGGAGTCAGACAATGAGGTCTGGCAAACAGGAATATGTTTTCTGCCAGAACACCACAGTCTTGTCTTTTCTCTGTCAGCCGTGTTATGGCATTCACCATGTCTGGTGAAAGTAGCACTGCAACCTTGCGTCCTCGTTTACCCCTCAATTCTACACGACTGAAGTGTTGACAAAGGTAAAGTTCAAATTTTGTCAGTCCAATTGCAACATCCTTGTGCAGGGTACTAGTGTCTCTCTCCTGGAAGCCATTCAGTGTCATCTTTGAAATTTCTCCCCCTCTTCTCCTGTTAAATAGTATTACATTTGCCATGGTAGCTTTACAAAGTTCACTGTATGATTTTGGTGAACTATGCTCTTCCAAGTCCTTCAGTGCTTGTTCTGTAGTCTTCTCCAGATGTCTATGAAGACGCTGAACATCTTCTGTGAAAGGAAGTGTGGAAGGCGTGTTGAAGTGCCGCTCGTTTAGTGTGGTTAATGCAGTATGGGAGATGAGTTCTGACCACTTTGTAGCATAAAGGGTTTTGAAACTCTGGGTTGACTTTATCAGTGCACTGTCTTCTGCCATCAGTGCTCTGCAATGTATAATATCACAGACTTTCTGCAGTGAGTGTCCCAACTTTAAAGCAAGGCTTGGAGTCGAGTAGCAGTTCTTTTCTTCATCATACCCACACACCTTCTTAACAGCTTTGATAACCACATTGAAATTTGCAGGTCTTACAGCATCCTCAAAAGTGTGTATTGAGCATTCTTTCCGAAGTGTGAGCAGAAGTCTTCCACATTCTCGGAGTGTCTGGCGAATGTAGTCAAATTTGGTGGGATCTTTCCCATGTTTGTTAAAGAATGATTGAGCAAGCTGAAGAATAGAGAAGTCACTTCGCACAGTAGAAGTTATTTCATCATCTTTCATGACAGCTAATATCTTCCAAACACCGGGGGAAACTTGCTGACACAGAGCTGACTCACTCATACAGGCCAGGGACAAGACCTTTTTTCGTCCCCCCTCTGAATTGGCCTCCACTGGTTTTGAAGAACATTTACGAACATGTCTCCAAAGATCTCTTTTAAGATATAATGCCTCGCAATAAATGCAGTGAATATAGTCTTTTCCTTTGTAGGGTTTTTTTGATGTGCGTCTGGTTTTTAATGATCCAATCCCACTTGCGATGACCTCCGAGTTATGTCTGTGGTTTCCTTTGTTTCGCAGCTTAGAAAGCATTTTCAAACGGTCTTTGGACTTCTTGGGAAGACTTAAAACTCGAGCAACATCTGCATGTGATTTCTCATGAGTTTTTAAATGACGTGTAAACTTTGTCTGTAGTTTTCCACAAATGTAGCAGTATGTTTTGTTTCTTAGTGAGGAGGATGTTTTTAAGGAATCTTCAGCCGTAGTATTAGAGTCATCAACAATGCCTTCAGCATCAGACTTTTCTGCTGTGGCAATAACCCCTGATACGTCGAGCTGTCTTGGGCCAATTCCATCTTCAGATATTGATTCGGCATCTTCTGAAATTCTTTGTCCTACTCTCTCTAAAAAACTTTCTAGGCGAGGTCTTTTCGTTTTGCAAGCAGATTGACTGCTGGAGATCTCAGAGTTCTGTACTTGTTTGCAACTTATATTTAAAGGCTCTGATTTGTTGTCCCATGAGCTGTCTGAGTCAGCTATAGAATCTGGCACATATTCCTCTTCTGATGAAGCCCCCTCACTTGAACTATCTTCACTAAAGACCTAATAACAATCAAAAACACAAAGTAAGACTTTGTTTACCTTACATATTTTACTGAGAAGAATTCTGCAAAAACACTTACCTCTGGAAGAGGTTCAGTGAGGTTCACCTTGTGGCTAACATAACATCTTTTGTGCCAGGACTGGTAGCAAACTAGACAGAGAAAAATTAAGTTAATAAAAGAAAGGTAGTTAAAGCCGCTTTCCCCAATTTAAAAAAAAACAGGCTAGATGGAAGCATAAACACAGTCAAGAAGGCTCCCCCCTCCCATTGGATATTATCCATAGGCCACACCCCCTGGTGTGCTTTGCTGCTAAACAGGCCAGTGCATAGTGTGGTGGAGCCATGTTAATGTAGAATTTAAGGAGTCAGGAAAGACTGTTCTATCGTTTTTCTGGACTGAGCCATGTTATTGGCTGATGGTTTTAGACAAATGCAACAGAACAACTTCATTTTTTTTTCTTTAATCTCCAAACAACATTTATAGCTATGCTTTGTTAAAATGTTGTTATGAACATGAAAAAAAAATATGTTAAGCTAACTTGTTTTTGCAAATTGGGTATAGCAGCTTTAATAATGACATGGTAAGTAAATATGTAAAAAGTGCAGATGTAAAAGGTTCATTATGAACATATATCATATTTACTTATGGATTAGTTTTTATAGTGTTCCTTATGGATCATATTTAAGATATTCTAATGTACCCAACCTTCCATAATTAAATAATTACCTTCACATCTCACACCACTCCATTTCAGAGGCGAAAAAAGTCCTCCACATGCAAAACATTTTTCTAAACTTGACATTTCGTCAGGGACTAGATCATGATCACAGTCCTGTTTGGTAAAAAAAAACAAAACAAAAAAAACAGTGTAATCAAAAACAAAATTCATACTTTTGTGATGTAAAATATCACAACCAAATAGTTGTTTTGGTTCCTCTTTAAAAAGGAGTTAAGGACGGAAGAAAAAAAAAAAAAAAACAGGTTCAAGTGTTACTAAAACTATTAAATCAATTTTTGTAACTTTTGCAATGCAAAATTTAAAGGGAAAAATACCTGCTGTATATAGATCAATTTTCAAAACAATTTGTTCTTCTAGGTTTTATATTATGGTATATATTACAAAACCACAATGAAAAGAAAATTCATTGTGGACCCACAACACCCAAAAAAGATTAGACTTACAATTTGTTCTTTCTGAAATGAGAAGATGTGTCCAAAGTTTTGACTGGGAGTGTAAAAAAGTATAATTAAATCATGAAGTCATGAATCCATCAAGACATAACGGATGGCCTTTACACAACAATGTTACATAAATGTGCTTAGCATTAACAGGAAAGAGTTTAGCGATTGTTTCGGTTGTATTTACATGCTCCTTCCTATAGTAAGCTTCATTCTTGCTCCTTGATCAGCTGAAATTCAAATATGCGATCTAACTACATCAGAGTTCATTTCAACCAAGCCGAGAACTACGTCTTTATGCAAACCAGATTTAGGGTTGGGGTTTCATACTTCTTGTTTCAAATCTCAGTCCTCCTAATGCGTGCATCTTACTTGGTCAAGATAACCAAGGACCCACATACCTCAATACTGCCTAATAACTAGCACCTCAGTCTACAACTAAAACAATCTGACACTGAAACTCCAATTTACCTTTGTTGCGTCGTTAGGAGAGGAACTGGCTGCATTCTCATCCACAGCCTGAGATGGCACCATGTTGGATTTCTAAAGAAGAAGCGTGAATAATGAATGGCAGTCTTTGGGTCTAGCCAAGATGAATACAGTCCTCCTAATGTCTGGACCTGTCCAGTTGAGTAATACACAGGACCCGTGTGTGTGGGCGCACTTGTAGGTAGAACTCAGTTGTTTATACTTCCTGTTTCAAATCTCAGTCCTCCTAATGCGTGCATCTTACTTGGTCAAGATAACCAAGGACCCACATACCTCAATACTGCCTAATAACTAGCACCTCAGTCTACAACTAAAACAATCTGACACTGAAACTCCAATTTACCTTTGTTGCGTCGTTAGGAGAGGAACTGGCTGCATTCTCATCCACAGCCTGAGATGGCACCATGTTGGATTTCTAAGGAAGAAGCGTGAATAATGAATGGCAGTCTTTGGGTCTAGCCAAGATGAATACAGTCCTCCTAATGTCTGGACCTGTCCAGTTGAGTAATACACAGGACCCGTGTGTGTATGCACAATTGCCAGAGTAACTCTCATTGATCTGAATTCATTTCTAAACTCAGTCCTCCTAATGTCTGGACCTGTCCAGTTGAGTAATACACAGGACCCGTGTGTGTGGGCGCACTTGTAGGTAGAACTCAGTTGTTTATACTTCCTGTTTCAAATCTCAGTCCTCCTAATGCGTGCATCTTACTTGGTCAAGATAACCAAGGACCCACATACCTCAATACTGCCTAATAACTAGCACCTCAGTCTACAACTAAAACAATCTGACACTGAAACTCCAATTTACCTTTGTTGCGTCGTTAGGAGAGGAACTGGCTGCATTCTCATCCACAGCCTGAGATGGCACCATGTTGGATTTCTAAGGAAGAAGCGTGAATAATGAATGGCAGTCTTTGGGTCTAGCCAAGATGAATACAGTCCTCCTAATGTCTGGACCTGTCCAGTTGAGTAATACACAGGACCCGTGTGTGTATGCACAATTGCCAGAGTAACTCTCATTGATCTGAATTCATTTCTAAACTCAGTCCTCCTAATGTCTGGACCTGTCCAGTTGAGTAATACACAGGACCCGTGTGTGTGGGCGCACTTGTAGGTAGAACTCAGTTGTTTATACTTCCTGTTTCAAATCTCAGTCCTCCTAATGCGTGCATCTTACTTGGTCAAGATAACCAAGGACCCACATACCTCAATACTGCCTAATAACTAGCACCTCAGTCTACAACTAAAACAATCTGACACTGAAACTCCAATTTACCTTTGTTGCGTCGTTAGGAGAGGAACTGGCTGCAATCTCATCCACAGCCTGAGATGGCACCATGTTGGATTTCTAAGGAAGAAGCGTGAATAATGAATGGCAGTCTTTGGGTCTAGCCAAGATGAATACAGTCCTCCTAATGTCTGGACCTGTCCAGTTGAGTATTACACAGGACCCGTGTGTGTATGCATACTTTTCAGTATAGCCTTTATTCATTTAATACTATTTATACTTATACTGTACTATTTACATTATACCTTGCTTCTCCATGGCCAGTTGGAATCACCATAGTTATAGGTGATTTCTTCTCCTGGACCAATATCTTTGATTGCAAACAAACAGAGATGGGGCCTTCCATCCACTCTGGTAACTGTCATTTTACTGTTTGGATTCACATTATCGTCATTTACAAGTCTGCCAAGTGAGCCGTCCTCTCTGGTAGCATCAACACTAAAACAAAAAGTATACAATAACAATTACACTCTGTAAAGAAAGTCATTAAGTATATTAGGTTGTAGAACGTCTGAATAACATTTTAATATTCAATTCAAAATATTATTTGAATATTATAATTTGTAAACCTCATGTATTTTATCCTTTATCAAAGCAGTTACATACCATAACTGTTTTCCATTGAACTTGAAATCAAATATGAAAACCTTGAGTGCATCATGGTAAAGTTTCATTCGGTTTTCTTGTTCCTCTTTAGTTATGATTTGTCCTCTGTACTCAAAAAGAAAATCTCCCTTTTGAAATGACCGACAGCTGAACACACCGCGACCTAAAGACACACATCAAAAACAAATTGGGCAATAAACTATAAACCATTTAATTAAAATCCTTCTTGTTTTTAAATGTGTTTTTTATTTGATTATATTGTATTATTTATTTTGGAACATGTAACATGTTCATAATTCCTTGGGGAAAGACAAGGAAAAAATAGAAATATAATAATAATAATAATAAAACAAGTATAATTATATTCGTGATTATTAATTTTCTCATGCATGGTATGCTACAAAAAAACTACAAAAAACATAAAAATTTCTATTTTGAGAAGCTGACTGCATTCTTTGGAATCAACTCACCTTTAAATGAATCAATATACCTCACATCAAATCCTGCCTTGTCTTCACCTAAGGAGCAGTAATACCTAGCATCTTGTATGGGATTTATTTTAGCTCTCCGTGGCCTTGTTGCCGCCATCCCCTGCAAAGATCAGGTATTAATGACTTTAGAAATAACACATTATACTACAAAATGTATGTAGACATAGAAATAAACAGATCGAAAAATCTATTTATGTTGGGGAGAGCTCCCCTAAAGGTTCCAAATATCTGTGTTCCTCCTATCTTGTATCACTGTGTGTCAGAGGCTGCATGCCCTACCTGTGGAAGTTCTGTTTCGTATATTTTATTTGGTCTAAGGTTACTGCAAATCTTAATGAGTTAATTTTCATATCCACATTTCCTTAACCTTTTATATTTCTTAAAGTTATAAATTAAAATAATGATTTAGTATGGTTGAACAATAAGCATATTTGTCCTACAGTTTTTGTTTCATTTGTAAAATATTTTCTGAAAACAGATCTCACTAGTTTTAAAACCACAAGTTTTGTGATGCTAAAACCAAAATTAATCAAACCAACAGCAACAGAATGTCAAACTTTTGCTACTAGCATGCTGGCTAGCTAAACTGTCAAAAATTAGATGCTTTGGTGTATCCGAACGTAATATAATAACCTATATTACTTTGCTTTATTGGATGAATATATTTATATAAACATCATGTGTAAGGGAATTTGTATGGTTCTCACCTGATCTTCCACGAAAGCAGTAAGATAAAAGCTGTCTCATTAAATCCTCATGTCGTGCACCTGAACTCTTTAGTGTCCTCTTCTTCTTCTTCTGCTCTTTAAATGTTCATGGTGGTTGGCAACCAGCGTAGATGTACATTAGCGCCCCCATAGTGCTGAGGAGTGGATATCATTGGCCAAGAACAGTGGATTAACACTGGGATTCTTGCAAATAGAATGCTATGATGTAATAGAGTTAAATTGCTCTAGTGCATTCTGACATAACTCACTTGGAATATGTAGACTTAATAATACTGTATAAAATGTAATTTTTCCAAAAGACTGATATTTATGCTTCTAAATTTTTAAAGAATGAAACAAAAGTAGTAAATGGGGATGATGAGTTTTAGTAACAACTTCAAAGTTATTTGGCTAAAAGAGTTTTAAAATTCAAATAATTAACTTGGACCAAAAAGGCATATTATTGCTACAATGAGATTGGTGAATAAAAATAGATTAGACCACAGATATTTAAGTATTGCAGCAATACAATTAATTTTCATGACCTTAAGTGTTTTTGTGATGCTTTCTTTTTCTTTTTAAATAGTAAAAACTCATGACATAATTAGGACAAAGTTTATAATGAAATAGAAAAATCTTTATTATTGTGGCTGGTCTGGGATGCTGCTGCAGGTGAGATGGACTCACCTGCATTGTATCTACAATCTGTTACAGCAACCGTATAATTATTGTAATTGTTGGACAGCGCGAGGGAACGACCGGCTCAGGTGAGCCACAGGCTGGTGCGCTAGCGGGATGGGGGTGCCGCTGGAAGCGTGGGCGGTCCCTGGAACCACCTCCTCACCAGCGCCGCTAGATCTACAGGCGAACGCCCAGGTAGTCACTTCCCCGTGGCTGGGCTGGGGCGCTGATGCTCCAGGCCTATTCCCTCGCTTGCTCATGGAGGGGAGGGGGGGGGGGGGAGGTGGCTCCTCGGTCTTTTTTTTTTTTTTTTTTTTTTTTTTTAAATGACATCAGAAACAGCAGTATGCGACATTACGTGATGGCAGAGCTTCAGTTCATCCTTTGTCATTTTTTTTTTTTTTTTTTTTTTTAATAAATAGGACAGGGGGAATGAATGAGAGAGAGAGGGGGAGAGAAAGAAAGAAAACCCAAGGGGAGAAGAGACGGTGAGAAGGGGGGGGAAGAGAGACAAAAAAAAAACAAACAAACAAACAAACAAACAAAAAAAAAAAAAAAAAAAAAAAACTCCTGGGTCACCTGTATGGAGAAAAAAACAAACAAACAAACAAACAAACAAACAAACAAACAAACAAACAGAGGAGACAGCAAACAACAAAGAGCAACATAATAATAGAGAAAACAAAGCACCATCACAATAAACTAGCTAGTCATAGATATCAGTATTTACTAAGTAATAAACGATATTGTGCAGCACGCAAGATAGACAGCGCACAGTGTGCTTTGAGGCAGCAGCCAAGAAAGCTTTAGTCCGCGTCTGTGAATACCCATGTGTGCATACCTGTGTGGATCAGCATGCTTGCATTCCAAAGGTTTCTCCATGTAATGATCTGCTAGGGAGTGTGGGGGGGCCACAGCCCCGTCCTCCAGGGTGTGAAGCGGGTATGGAGGAGATCAAAACTCCAGACATCCAGAGGCCCCCAGAACACAAGAGACCATGGAAGACCAACAGAGGGGCAGCCGCGCCACTGTTCCAGTAAGAGATGAGGAGAGTCCCAGATGAGAGCTCGCCCAGCAGCCGCGGAGCAGAAGCCAGGGGGGGTTGCAGTGACGCGCCCGTGAGCTCCGCCGGCCCCCAGCTGCGCCTGAGTGACCGAGCCCTAGGCCGAGAGGCCGGGGGCACCCCACCTCCAAAGGGGCCCGAGCGAGCCCCAGGCCCCAGGCCCCGACAAGCGGCCGCCAAGGAGTGAGCCGGTGTGTACCCGGACGCCCACCCCCAGACACAAAGAACCACCAACACACCGACACCTGAGGGAGTCCGCCACCGGCAGGGGAAGTGGTGGTGGGTGGAGATAGGCCTCCAAACCTTGGAGGGCCTGAGGTGTCCCCAGAGAGGTGGCGTCTGATACCCAACCTGACATATAGACACAGACATACAGGCACACACAGACACAAACATCCATTCCCACCCTCATGCTCTCATATGCACTCACTCCACACTCAACCAACGTGGAGACAGACATAAAGAGACGCTGTACACACAATCACACTCCCCAAGCGTACTCTACAAACCGGGTCTAGGTACCCTTGCCCCTGGAGGGGGGAATTGCACCCAGACCCAGGTGGTGTTACCCTTTTCCCTGCGGTGGGGAGAGGCAGACCACCCCGACTCCGCAGCAGCAGGGAGGCCCCACACCCCAGACCGCAGTCGGACGGCCAACTCCTCCTACTAGCCCTCCCGCTCCAGCAGGCCGCAGAGAATGGGGGTGGGAGAAGACTCCAAACCTCCCTCTACCCGCTCATTGTAGTGTTGATGCATATGTGTTCTAAGGTGCAATTAAAACCCAGGAGGGCATGGAGCTACCTGCCAAGGAGCAGCAGGTAAGCGCATAGTCCCTCCTGCTAACCCTCAATGACTAAGTGTATTTAAAATTGAGAGGTGGGCAACGACGTCAGGGGTGAGGTATACACCCTGATGGTGATTTGGACTCGGTGATTGTGCCCACCCCCAAGATCCTATATGTATGTGTAATGAGAGTGTGAATAATGTGAATGTCTAAGTTGTGGGATAAAATTGAGGCAGAGGCAGCCAGAAGGGGACAGGGGGGGGGGGGGTAGCCTCCTCTGCACCCTGGTGACATACCCCCACTCCAAGGCCCTGCATGTGTGGGTGGTTGTGGAGGAGCGGGAAGAGGGAGGCGGCTGGAGATGGGGAGGGAAGGAAGGGAGGGGCAGGTAACCCCTCCCTGGGGCCAGCTCCCCCGCTGACCCCAGTAGGCACTCCCACCCTCCGCGACCCGCCAGGGAAGGGGGGCCCAGGCCCATCAGACTGGGGCCCAGTGCAGTAGCGCCCCCCGGCTCCACAGAGCCCTGGACAGTCCACCCAACCCCACCACAGAGAAAACTGCACCCACCCCACCAACCACACATCTTCCAGACTACATAAGACGGTAAACGCCCAGGCTGAGATCTTCCTCCACCTCTCCTGTATCTCCCCCTCCTGCAGAGAGTTCCTGAGAGAAGAAAGCTCCTGCAAGATGTGACCATCCCCCCCACCAGTTGAAGAGCCCCCCAGGCGGCTCGATGCACCGGCGGCACCCTGCTCCAGGGCCGGGCCCCCATGCACCCACCCGCCCACAACCCCGGCAACACACCAACCAGGACCCGAGCCCCCGAGGCCCGGCCCGGGCCCCCGCCCAGAGACGGAGCACCCCCAGAACCTCACGCCCATCCCGGACCCACCCAGGGGCAGCCAGGTTGCCAGGTCAGTAACCCACGTCCGTCAGCACAGACCCTCCCCTAGCCCCGCTGCACGCAGCCGCGAGGAAACAGTCACCTGAGAGCCAACAGAGCCCTCAACCGGACGTGACCGCTACCCCGGGTTGAGCCCCCCAAGGAAGATGCCTCCGGGGAACCCCCCGACGCCCTAAGCCTGTCCCTACCCCCTCACCAATCACAACAGTGAAGGCGGGACCAAACTATGACCCCCCACCCCCACTAGGTGATGGAGCTGATAAAAGGGGCCCAGAGCAATTGATCTGATGTGGTGGCAGAGGCTGTGTCAAGACTAATGTAATCTAATAGATAATTTCTATATTGGTTAGAATTAAGATTATTTTTATTTTTCCAGTTCATGAGGACTGTTTTCTTGGCTATGCATAGGGCAGTGAAAACCATATGGGCGATATTCTTTTCTGAAGTGACATTATCTAAGCTGCCCAACAAACACACTAAGGGGGAAGTTGGAATGTTACATTTCAGACACTTCGATAAGTCTTCACATATCTCGCGCCAAAACTTTTGCACTGGTGGACAGAACCAAAGAGCGTGGATGTAATTGTCTGGTGTATTGCCTTGACAGTGTGAGCAGTTGTTGGAAGATGTAAAGCCCATCTTGAACATCCGATGACCTGTATAGTGCACTCTATGAAGTATTTTGTATTGTATTAATTGCAGACTAGGATTTTTAATTAATTTAAAAGTTTTTAAGCAAATCTGAGACCAGAAGTTTTGGTCTAGGTTGACTGATAAATCTGCTTCCCACTTTGCAGTAGGAAGGGATATTGATTCATCTAATTTAGAAAGTATTCTGTATATTTTAGATAATAATTTGGGGGATTTAAGAGTAAGAAAATGTGCCGCACTTAGTGGTGTTTGTAATTCAACTTGACTGAGGTTAAATTTCTTTTTTACTATGGATTTAATTTGTTGATATTCTAAAAACCTTGTCTTGTTGATCCCATATTGTTCAACTAGTCTGTCAAATGGAATAAATTCTGTTCCCTCTAATATATGTTCTAAGTATTTAATTCCTTTACAACTCCATTCTGGGAAATTAATCATATTATTGTTTTGTAATATGTCAGGGTTATTCCAGATAGGTGTACGTTTGCATGGGATTAATGAAGACTCCGTTATTTTTAGAAACTCCCACCATGCTGTTAGAGAAAAGCTGATGTTGATACTTTTAAAGCATTCATGTCTTTTGATGTTTGAGCTAATAAATGGTAGGTCTGAAATCTCTAGATACTTGCATAGTGCCTGTTCAACATCTAGCCAGGGCTCAACTAAGAAGGTATGTTTTAACCATTCTGAGATGAACTGAAGCCTGTTGGCTAAGAAGTATTGGTGAAAATTAGGCAGATCTAATCCTCCTCTATCCTTGGTTCTTTGTAGCGTTTTTAAGCTAATACGCGGGGGTTTATCTTTCCAAAGGAATTTGGAAATATATGAATCCAGAGATCTGAACCAATCTTGTGATGGTTTGTTAGGGATCATCAAAAATAAGTAATTTATTTTTGGCAAGATCATCATTTTTATAGTGGCGACCCTTCCCATGAGTGATATGGGTAAAGATTTCCATCTAGTCAGATCGCCTTCTACTTTCTTTAGAAGTGGGATGTGGTTTAGTTTAGTTAAGTCTGAAAGCTTAGGAGAGATATTAATACCTAAATATTTAATATTTCCGGATTGCAGTGGGGCAGAGGAAGAATTATGGAAGGAGCAGTTAATGGGGAGAACTGTAGATTTTGGCCAGTTAATTGAATAATCTGAAACTCTTGAAAACCAGTTTATTAAAGTAATTACCTCAGAGAGGTTGGTTTGTGTGTTTTGCAGAAAAAGCAACACATCATCCGCATAGAGACTGATTTTATGTTCTATGTTCTTACATTTTATGCCCTTAATTGTTGTAGCCTGTCTAAATGCTGCTGCTAGAGGTTCGATAAAAATTGCAAAAAGTGAGGGGGAGAGTGGGCATCCCTGTCTGGTGCCCCTCAGGAGACAGAACCTGGAGGATGTCTGGTCATTTGTTCTGATACGAGCCGTTGGGGAATTGTATAATATTCTTATCCAGTTTATGAAAGAGTTTCCAAAACCAAATTTGTGTAAAGTTGCGAATAAAAATTTCCAATTAACTCTGTCAAATGCTTTTTCTGCATCTAGAGATAATATTATGGCTTCGATGTTTTTATCGTATGAGTAGTCTATTAAATTAAGTAATCTACGAGTGTTTGTTGAGGAGTGCCGACCTTTTATGAAACCAGTTTGGTCAGGATGAATTAAGAGGGGGGTCATTTTCTCTAATCTCTTTGAGAGAGCTTTGCAGATTATTTTAAGGTCTACATTTAAAAGAGAAATTGGACGATAGCTTGAGGGATATACAGGGTCTTTGCCTGGTTTTAGCAGGAGACTAATGTTGGCAGAATTCATATTTGGTGGTAGTCTGCCCTTTTCCTCGATTTCCTGCAACATGCTGTGGAATACTGGTGCCAAAATTGTCCAGAATTCTTTGTAGAATTCTGCAGGGAAGCCGTCTGGACCTGGAGCCTTATTATTGGGCATACTTATCAGGGCTTCCTGGAGTTCACTTGGCGTCAGTGGCGAATCCAATTCCATTGCTTGACTGTCTAGTAATTTTGGAAGAGTTACGTTGTCAAGAAACAGATCAATTTCATTTTTAGATGGGTTTATTTGTGGTGAGTATAAATTTTCATAGAAATCCCTAAAAATGTTGTTTATTCTTCCAGGATCATATATTGTGTTCCCCGATAAATCTTTAGCAGCACATATAGTTGTTTTTTCTTTATTTATTTTTAGCTGGTTAGCTAGAAATCGACCTGATTTGTTACTGTGTTCAAAATTCTGCAAGCGAAGTCTTTGTATAAGGAATTGTGTTTTTTTATTAATAGTTTCATTTAATTCTAGTTTTGTTTTGCATATTTTGTTCAATGTTTCCTGATCTTGGTGGGACGCGTAGGCTTCTTCTAGTGATTTGATGTTTTTTTCTAATTCCTGAATATTTTTGTTTTCTTCTTTCTTTTTGTGTGATGAGAAAGAAATTATTTTACCTCTCATCACAGCTTTCCCTGCTTCCCATAGAACAGAAGCAGATATTCCGGGAGTGTCATTAAAGTCTAAATATGAAGTCCATTCCTTTTTAAAGTATTTAATAAAGTCTTCATCTTTAAGTAGTGATATATTAAATCTCCAGTTTTTACTTGGCGTAGTATTATTCTTGTGCATTAGTGTTAAAGATACAGAAGCATGATCGCTGACAGCTATAGGATGAATCTCAGTGTCTGAAATGTCACACAGCAGTGAGCTGCTGACCAAAAAATAATCCAGACGAGAGTAAGAGTGATGAACATGCGAGAAAAAAGTATATTCCTTACTGGTGGGGTGAAGAGAGCGCCATGCATCGCGAAGACCAAAGTCGTTCATATACTGTTTGATTATATTTGTGGACTGCCAATTACGCTGAGTTCCTGTTGTGTTGAGCCTATCCATTTCTTCATTTAGTCCAAGGTTGAGGTCACCGCCAAGAATGAGTGTGCAATCAAGGTGTTCAGAGAGTGCACTAAAAAAACCGTGGAAGAATGAGGGTTCATCAACATTTGGACCATATATACTAACAATACATAGTTTTTTGTTCAATATTGATAGTTTAATAATTAGAAATCTACCCTCTGGATCTATAACTGTATCGAGTACTGTAAAATTAACATTTTTATGTATTAAAATTGCTACTCCCCGTTGTCTAGAATTATAACCGGCTGCAAACACGTTAGGAAACTCAGGTGTTTTAAGTTCATTTAAACCTGTGACAGGTTTGTGAGTTTCTTGTAATAAAACAACATCTGCCTGTAGTTTTTTAAGCTGGTTAAATATTTTTAACCTCTTTCCTCTGGTGCCAGCTCCATTTACATTCCATGTGACAAACCTCAGCATGCCCTTAATTGTGCGTGTATGTTTAATGATGTATGCTGGGTGTTTCGTTTAGACAGGTGGAGAGAATATGGAAACATCCCTTGTTTGTAAATAGAAAGAGAAAAAGAAGTGTGGTGAGAGACTCCATAAGTCTGACTATGTGTGTGAATATTCACTAATATGAACAAGCGTGGCTTGCTTATGTGTCCTGCAAGTCTGTGCGTGCTGTGAGGCTGTTGTGAATGTGCTGCCGTTGAGCTGATGTGTTTGCGTGATCGTGTTGTGAAAATATGGAGAAATAGAGGGTGTTGTTTGTAGGTGAGTGGGGAAGTAGGTGACCACAGCAGTGAAAGACAAGAGAAAGAAAGAAACCACATGAACTGTGAGCGACAACAAAAAAAAGGAAACGAAACGGAAACATTCCAATTAAAGCAATGACGGAGGGTGACGGTGTTATATCTGCTATGACATCCTACTGATATTACTAGGTTAAACACATTTTAAAGGAGAAAGTGTGAATGAATAAGAAAAGAGTGTAGCGGGTTCTTATCTGGAGTGCAGTCAGTATAACCACGGTGTGGTGCCGGGGTCGCGGTACAGCTGTCCGTCCACGTAGAGCCGGTCCACAGCGATGACAGCACGGGAGCCTTTCTGGATAAAGCTACGTCGAACTGGGAACAGGACCTTGCGTCGTTCCAGGATCTCTTTGGGGAACTGGTCGTTCACGCTGAAGTCCGTTCCTTTCAGCTCTCTGCCGCGACTCTTCACCTGTTCCTTTTGTTTGAATTGGCTGAATTTGGCCACAATAGGCCGTGGTCTCCCGGTCCGCGACCGCGCGCCCCCCAAGCGATGTACTCTATCGAAGTCGATGTTCTTTACGGTGTCCTCTGGCAGCTTCAGGTGGAAGCTGGGCTCCTCGGTCTTAGTCGGGGGAAGAGGGTATGTGGCGGGGCGTGTTCTGCGATGCCGCTGCATGTGAGATGGACCCACCTGCACGGCATCTATAATCACACCACGCTGGCTTAAAACTTGTGCTCTGCTTGTGGTGTTGTTTGTGGTGATGTGTACGGCAGACACAAACATACCTTCCCACCCTCATACACACAACCACAAACACTCGGCCCTCACCCAACGTGGACACAGACATAAATGGACACTGTACACACAATCACACTCCCCAAACATTCTCTACATCCCAGGTCCAGGTATTCTTGCCCCGGAGGGGGAACTCATACCCAGACCCAGATGTTGCCCTCCTCCCTGAGGTGGAAATCAAGCAGACCGTCCCCGGCTCCGCAGTGGCAGGGGGCCGCTGCAACCCAGGCCTCGATCAGATGGCCAATTCCACCTTCAGGCCCCCCCGCCCTGACGGCTGGCAGAGAGTGGGGCTCTGTGAAGACCCCATGCCTCCCTCCGCTCGCTCATATGTAGTGTTGCTGCGTGCTGTTCTAAAGTGCATTTAAAACACGGGAGGAGATGTCATCTGTTCTTTTGATATTCATCAGAACCCTGGCTGCAGCATTTTGGATCAGCTGAAGACTTTTAGTTGCATTATGTGGACTTCCTGATAGTTAAGAGTTATAGTAATGCAGCCTTGAAGTAACAAAGGCATCAACTAGTTTTTCAGCATCACTCCTGGATGGGATGTTTCTAATTTTAGCAATATTACGGAGGTGGAAGGAGGAGACCCTAGAAACCTCTTTCATGTCAGATCTAAATGACATGTCTTTGTCAAAAAATAACACAGAGGTTCTTTGCTTTATTACTGGAGGCTAATTTAATGCCATCCAGATGAAGGGACTGACCAAGTAATTTGTTTTTCTGAGCTTCTGGTCCAAAGACAACTTCTGTCTTGTCGGAATTCAAAAGGAGGAAGTTTGAAGACATCCAGGTTTTTATGTCTTCCAAGCATGCCCGTAATCTTTATAACTGATTAGGTTCATCAGGATTTAGGTGTGCATAGCTATGGAAATTTATCCCATGCTGTCTAATGATTTTACCAATAGGGAACATATATATAGTAAAAAGGATCAGTCCAAGTACAGAACCCTGTGGTGTACGCCACAAGTAACCATAGAGGTTGAAGAGGATTTATCATTTACGTAAACAAACCTTGAGTCTGTTGGACAAGTAAGATTTAAACCAGCCTAGTGCTGTTCCTTTGATCCCTGCAACATTTTCAAACCTTTCTATGAGAATATTGTGATTGAATGTGTCAAAAACAGCACTGAGGTCCAGTAGAACCAGAATGGTCACCAGTCCATTATCTGAGGCCATGAGAATATCATTAGTAACTTTCACCAGAGCTGTTTCAGTGCTATGATGAGCTCTAAAGCCAGATTGAAACTCTTCAAACAGGTCGTTATTGTTTAAGTGCTAACACACCTGATTGGCAACTATTACCTCAAGAATTTTAGATATGAAGGGAAGATTAGATATAGGTCTATAGTTCATTAAGTTGTCTTGATTAAAAGAGGGTTTCTTAAATAGAGGTTTAATTACAGCAACCTTAAAATCCTATGGTACGTATCCATTTTCTAAAAATAAATTCATTATATCCAAAACTGGAGCAACAATTAAAGGAAATACCGCTTTAAATAGTTTGGTTCGGGATTAGGTCTAACATGCAGGTATGTATGTAGACCATGTCTACATACCTAAATGTCATAGTTCAGCTGTGTGCAGGCAGGAACGAGGAAAAGGACCCAAAATGCAGACTCTCGGAAGACTGGAGTGAAACTCAAAAACGGCAGCTTTATTGCTGGTTGGAAAATAAGAGACAATACAAAACTAATCCACGGGGAGACACACAGCACAGGATTAGTGCCGTTTACGACGCGACAGGGAGCACAGAAAATACAGGGCTAAAATACACAGGGCATAACGAGGGGAATGAGAGGCAGGAGGTGAACACTGGTGGGAGACATCAGGGCTAACGAGACCAAGGAAGCAAAACTGAAAACACTGACATGAGACAAAGGCTGTATCCCAATTCAGGGTCTGCAGCCTTAAAGTACGCAGCCTCAACGATCCTCAAAGGCTGCGTACTCAAAGACCGCTAAGGCCGGAAGTAAGAGGCTTGTGAAATGGGACGGTCTAGCCTCCATCGCGCTGCCCAGGTTGCCTAGCAACCATAACACCAATCGCTGGAAACGTTTCATACAGTTTTGTTTGACAGAAATGAAAGAGAACATATTTTGTTTGTGTGTTTGTTTCTACACGAGCTTTGTGTGATTTAATAAGTATCTGAGGCTGAGACCACAGGACTGTAAAACATGATTGTTGGCCTTCATATTTGTACTGCAGTCATTTAAGATTAGCTAGTAAATAACAATTAGCTAATGTTGTTCATGAGACTAAAGTCAGTGTAAATATGATATGGCCAATATTATAGTTATTATATTAATCATCATAAGCCATTACAGCAGTGAGTTTGAACTCTCAAATCAAATCACTTCTACAGCACATGTGAGTGAAATTCATGTGAGTGAACTCTGTGTCAAATATAGTCATGTAAGGTTTGGTTCCAGTTACGACCCGATTGCTTCAGCCCATAAAGTGATTTCTTTAGTCTATACACCAGTTTATTAGTCTCACTTGATTCTGTCTCAAAACCTTCTGGTTGTTGTATATATATTTCTTCATTTATTGGTGCGTGTAGATAGGCGGTTTTTACATCCATCTGGTGAACCAACATATCATCCTGAACCACTTTCTGCATCAAAACTCTCACACTCGATAAATTAGCAGTCGGTGAAAAAGTCTCCTCATAATCAACTCCTTTTGTTTGACTAAAACCTTTAGCCACAAATCGAGCTTTATATCTGTCTGATCCGTCTGAGTTCTTTTTAACGGCATAAACCCATTTACCCCCCACTGCTTTCTTACCCTCTGGTAAAGTGGTTAAAGTAAATGTGTCATTCTCCTTAAGGGATTGAATTTCTTCATTCATCGCTTTTTCCCATTCTTTTGACTCACTTGACACAATAGCTTCACTAAATGATGTGGGTATTTCACACAACAATCTGTAGCAATAATCAACACTAGTTTGCATCTGTTCATTTTCACACTCTTTCACATCCGTGATATAATCACTCAAATAATCAGGTCTCTTTCTGATTCTGGATGGATAACGTGTAGCTCCAGCATCTACTTTATCCTCAGTTTTAACCTCGGACTCAGTTTGACTGCTTTCACTACCATCTGGAATGTCCTCATCCTTCGTCTGTTTGGGTTCACCATCTTTTCTGGATTCATAAACCTCATCTTCATACATCTGATCACTCTGTGTTTGTTGATCCATTGTCGCGGGATTTAGTATTTTTATCAATCTGTGCTTTTCAACCTTCCCGGTTTTTGGGAAATAGATCAAATATGCTGGACTATTTTTGTCATATCCCAAGAAAACACCTTTGTCGCATCTTGGATCCAGCTTTCCCCTATTTTGTTTATAAGCATAGCACAATGATCCAAATTTTTTCATTCTAGAAAGATCAGGTCTTTTTCCAGTTAACATCTTATACGCTGTCTGACCTGTGCGTTTGTTAAAACATCGGTTCCTAATCACTCCCGCGGTTTGTACTGCATATGGCCATAAAGACTTTGGCAATTCGCTCTCAACTAACATGCATCTCGCCATGTCAAAAAGTGTACGCCAGTTCCTCTCTGCTGTTCGGTTTTGATGAGGCGAATATGGCGCCGAAGTTTCCTGCCTAATGCCGTGTCTACTTAATAAATCTCTGAACTGACTGCTTGTAAATTCAGTTCCATTATCAGAACGAATGCACTTGATTTTCCCATATGACGCCACATCTGCAATAAATCTTTCAGTTGCTTGAGTTGTATCACTTTTGTGTTTCAGATTATATACAAATGTTGCACCTGAATAATCATCAACAAACGACAAAACATACTTAAACCCTTCTTTAGAGTTTGGCGTAATCGGACCAGCCAAATCCGTATGTACCAACTCTAATGCTGCCCTGGCCTTTTCATCCGGTTCTCGGTTCCTAGTTTGAATAAACTTCCCTTGTATACAGGCTTCACATTGCATATTTTTGTTGATTTTACCCTTAATTTCCATTCCATCAACGACATTTTGCAGATTTTGAACATCCTCATAATTACAGTGTCCTAGGATTTCATGCCACGTTTGCATATCAAAACATCCATTACATTTATCTTCAAACTCTTGCACAGTGTTTATAAAGAACAGTCTCTCGTGTTCATATATAGGGAATTTTGTTCCATCAACATGTTTAAGAAAACTGTCCCCGTGTTTGAAAACCACAGTGGCTCCGTTACTAGTAGCTGCTTTTACTGACAAAATGTCCTGTGGGAACGATGGAATGTAGAGTGCTTGTTTCAATGTTACCTTGTGGCTGCGTCCTTTACTGTCGATCATACTTATCTCAGCATCTCCTCGCCGCTTTGCAGCTCCTCTGCTCCGCCTTCTGTCAGCCAACTCTACACAATGAGCCTCGGGTTGAAATGTGTCATCAAAAGTCTTAAAACTCTCGATCTTCGTGAAGATATGTGACGTCGCTCCCGTATCCACCAATAGCTGGTTATTCAGCATCTCTTGGCCGCCGTCCGGGACCCTCTGGGGTTTGGAGCCCGTCTTGAACGCGTAGTCCTTCTCCACGACCCCTCTCGCTTCATCCCGTCTTAGCTTCCTTCTACAGGTCGCATCTTTGTGTGTACTACTCCGGCAAAAACTGCACCATACTCTAGATCGGTTCTTGCAGTGTGTCCCTTTAGTCGAAAATTTAAAACACACAATCTCATTATTCTTTGATCTTCGGTCATCTGCTCGCCATGAAGTAGAATCCTGGTCTGATTGCACTTTTGTCCTCATTACGTTGTCATTAGTTATAGCCACACGCATTCGCTCGGTTTCTTCATAACTTCTGAGTTTTACTTTAAAATCTGAAAATGTGATTTTTGCTTCACTCTGTGTAACGTGCACAATCAGGGGTTTAAACGTCTCTGGTAGACCTTTCATTATCATTGCGATCAGAAGTCCATCAGTTAGTGACTCACCCGCATTTTTTAACGCTGTGATAATTGCTTCTGCTCGGATAATATAGTCCGTCACACTTTCATTCTTTTCATTTGTGAGAGAAGTGAGTTCGGTGTACAGACTTATGATCCTTGGCTTGCCCACTCCTGCATAATGACCTCTCAAAATTTTTAGGGCCTTCCGTCCGTCATCAACTGCATCTCTCATAACTAACGATAAACTTTTGTCATCCAGAAATTGTATCAACTCTGCATATGCTTCTGCATTTTTGTCATCATCTTCACCATCGGCTTCTTCATCACCCTCAGCCTTTAAGATGACATCTTTCAAACCTTGTAGTCTGAGATGACCAAGGAACTTCGTTTCCCATATCTCATATTTCCTTTCATCTCCATCAAATTGCAAACGGGAATATCGACTGCCCGACTCTGCCGTGCGTCTGCTCATGATGCACAAAAACGCTTACTCACTCAATCGTGCCAAACTTTTAACACCTGCCGGTAACCTGTTAGGAGAGCTGCTCTGGGCCACGTCATGGCATAATATTTTTGAGGGAGAATAAAAAGTCAACACACATATCTTATTTCTGATGGAGGACTCTGCCACTACACTTCTCCAGTCCATTCACAGTAGTCGTTGCATGGTGAGACATGGATAGGAAGTGGGCGGAGCCTTTTACCGTCATTTTATTGTGACGCAAAGTACAAACACCTGTGGACACACAATCCAACAGAAACGTTTCCAGCGGTGAGTATCATGGTTGCTAGGCAACCTGAGCAGTGCGACGGAGCCTAGACCGTCCCATTTCACAAGCCTCTCACTTCCGACCTTAGCGGTCTTTGAGTACGCGGCCCTTGTGGACTGCTAAGGCTGCGTATTTTAAGGCTGCAGACCCTGAATTGGGATACAGCCACAGAGACAGAACACCAAACCATGATAACCGAAACATGGGAAAATAATAATCAAAACTGTACACTAAGAAAGCAGAACAACAAAGCATGGAGCAGCAAAAAACCAAAACACAGACAGCAATAAATACAAAACACACAGTGAAGGGAAAGGGTGAACACAAGACCCAGGGAACACAGATAAACGTGAAGGCAAGAGGACCTAAAACAGTGAATAAAAAATAACCACAAACTCAAAATGCTGGGTCGAGAGACCCAGGACCATGACACCTAAATGCATTGAGTTGCCACTATGTGATTGCCCAATTAGTGAGTAGTTAACGAGCAGTTCGAGGTGTACCCAATAAAGGTCACTCTTTTTTACATTTGTTTTAGAATTGCAATATCCTCTTTACACAGGGCCAGGAAAGCATTTCCCCTTGAAAAATAAGATAATAGAAAACAACCTATATTTGTATTCACTCAGGTTCTCTTCATCTAATCTGATAACAGATAAATGAGAGAACAAACCAAAAAATAAATAACTTATCAGTCAAATACTTTTTCATACCACTTTGTAAGTACGTAACTGTATTTACTTAGTATAACTGTGAATAATTACACAAAACCTTAGTGTTTCATATAAAAGCAAAGCTTCATATGTCTTCTTTCCAACAAGGTAAAGCAGGCTTTTATTACAATTAAGTTCAACATACAGTACCATACATACCACCAGGGACACTCTTGGTGATACACAGATTTAACACAAAATCAAGTTTATATGTATTAAACCGACATCTTGATTTTTTTGTTTTTTTAGGGTTAGTGGACCAATAGAAACCACTCTACGTTGTTAGATTTCAGTCAAAATTAGCAGGACACCGCCTCTGTCCTGTTAATTCAAAATGTCCTTCTAGTGTGGTGTGTATTCAGACGAAATGTCCAGCTAATACATGTTTACCAACGCACACAGACACACACACACACACACACACACACACACACACACACACACACACACACACACACACACTATGCACAGACTGGTACTCTTTGTTCATACCTGTGTAAGACGTCATAATGAACTTGTGCATATTCATGTAAGCTCAATAAAGAGCAGTGTTACGAGGGAGCAGACGAGAGCGACTGAGGTCAAGTGAAGGAACGGCGCTGTCACAGTTCTCTCCCTCATCAATTGTCTGGTTCCAGCGGTGGGTCTGTGCTAGACGACCCATCACCAGCTTTTTCCACTGGTTACCAGTACGTGGTAGAATCCACTTCCAGATCTGGTTGTCTTTAAATCTGTGAATGGATTGGCTCCATCTTATCTCTCTTTAACAAAAGAATCCAAGTGGAGCCCTCAGGTCTGCAGATAAGCAGCTTCTGACCAGAACTAGACGTAAAAACAGAGGTGAGCTTTATCGATGGCTGCAGCCAAACTCTGGAACAGTCGCCCTTCACATCAGGTCGTCACCAACACTGGACATTTTTAAAAGCCGGTTGGAAACACATTTGTACTCTGTAGCTTTCAATCCTGACCAGTCTTTATAGTCATTACTGTGTATGTTTCCTATTTTCTCTCTACTCTGTGCAGCACTTTGGCTCAAGCTGTTTTTAAATGTGCTGATAAATAAATGTAGATTTCTTTGAATAAAACAGTGGAGCCGAGCTTTGAGCTCAGTGTGTAACAGTGTGTGTGTGAGAGCCATGTAATGTCCATGTGTGCATGCTGACTGTGCTGCTCTGACCCCCCTCCTCCTTTCAGGGTGGAGCCTGCTGGAGTCCGATGGTTGAGACCAGGTCTGAGGAAGTGTAAGTGTGTTTTTAATGGGATTCATGAAAACAAAGCAGCACACATTCAACCATCTTCATCATGTCAGGAGTCATCATCAAAGTGTCAATCAATGAACAGATGATGGATCAATAACTGCAGCTGGATTGTGTTTGTTCTCTCCATCAGATTCCTGTCAACTCACAATCGACACAAACACAGTGAACACAAAGCTCCAACTGTCTGACAACAACAGGAAGGTGACACGTGTGAAGGAGGTTCAGTCATATCCTGATCATCCAGACAGATTTGATGTTTATCATCAGCTGCTGTGTAGAAATGGTCTGACTGGTCGCTGTTACTGGGAGGTCGAGTGGAGAGGAGACGTTTTTATATCAGTGAGTTACAGAAGCATCAGAAGGAAAGGAGACAATGACTGTGTGTTTGGATTCAATGATCAGTCCTGGAGTCTGATCTGCTATAATGATGGTCCTGGTTATGTCAGGCACAATAACAGCTACACATCCATCTCCTCCTCCTCCTCCTCCTCCTCCTCCTCTGTCTCTAACAGAGCAGCAGTGTATGTGGACTGTCCTGCTGGCACTCTGTCCTTCTACAGAGTCTCCTCTGACACTCTGATCCACCTCCACACCTTCAACACCACATTCACTCAAACTCTTTATCCTGGGTTTACAGTCGGTCGTGGTGCCTCAGTGTCCCTGTGCTGAGTGGAGTGTAAAGAGTGTCTCCTGTTACAGAAACACTCTGACTGTTGAACAGATAGTTCAGTCTGTACATGTCTGTCTCTTTCACTCACAAACACGTTTTCAGATTCATGGATTCAATCAGTTGATGTTTGAAACTCTTCTAAATGATTCCTTGTAAACTTCTTCAGTCACAAACAAACAGGAAGTGATGTCACATGTGTTCCTGTCCACACAGCAGAATGAGTCTATTGCTGACAGTGATGTACAAACAGAGTGAGCATTTCTGAGGCCCAAAATAAACTGAGTAGTTCACTGAATGAACAATGGACTGTGAGCTCAGTTCCTTCATCATTAGTATGGATTATATATGTATATGTATTATATTAGTATCATATATATCAGGTGCTGCTGCTTTCAGTCATTGTGCAAATGTGCTGTTTGTAAGCTTGTAAAGCTGCAGTCAGCTGAGACTGAAGAAGTCACCTGATCAGTGAGCAAACGTTTCTGAAAACGTCCAGATGAACAGAATCAACCTTTTGGGATCAGCCAGCAATGCAGCATCATTGTTGTTCAGCTTCAGAGGTTTGCAGGAATGAACTGATGACCAGAAACAGCTGCAAAGTCCAAGAAAATACCAGCTGGAGTTCAGCTGCATTTGAAGAAGTCAAAGAAAAGTAAGGATGGCAAAGGGCGACGTTTTCTTCCAAAGAGCTGCAAACATGGTCGACGCCTCATTAGAAGAATCATCTGGACATTTGTGAGGAACTCTAACCAAGAAAGCAACGTCACACAGATCCAACAGACAGTTTCCATGACTGCAAGTGTTGAGTGGAAAAATGCTACATTGCATTATTGCATCCTCTCACCACAGGAGGCACTGTTGGCACCACTGATTGCTGATCAGCTGTTCTCTGATGATCTGATTGATACTGTGAATAACGGGACTCACTGAACTCTGTGACACAGTGAAGATTACAGAGTTTAACTTCACCCTTTAAGACTGACCACAGAACCAAGTCCGCCAGAGCTTTTGTTATATTTTTACATGCTGTGGAGCCATTTGTGGGAGCATTTCAAGTTGCTATACATCAATACAACTGTTATAGCCCTAATTTTAATAATATGTATGCATTAAGTCCATAGTAACTACATAAACTGCAAAAAAAACCTCTGCTCATCCATCTCTGTGTGTATCAGGATACATTTGGCTCATAATACACAGAAAAATCAGAGTTATTACCTGTAATAAATGTGAAAGATTCCTGCAGTGATAACCAGGCAGGACTGAAACACATCCAAGCTGTCACCACGGTAACAGCAGCGTCCATCCACAGGTGAGGGGAGGAGCAAAAAGAGGGACTTTGACCATTTTATACTAAAAACACTCAACTAATGTTTCTAATATGAAACAAATAAGCCCACATTAATGTGAGCGTTTATTAAATAATAATAATGATGATTTCCTCCTGATCTCATTTCCACAGCAGAGAAAACTGTGGTGTATATTGAGGTGGAGGGTGTGGTCTGTGGCTCAGGTGTAGAGTGAGGGTGGGGTGCACCACAGCAGCCTGCTGGGACTGCTGAGGGTGGAGGAGGGAGTGATGATGACATCAGAGCTGCAGCACAGAGACCAGTGAACACACAGTCTGTTCATCTTTGCATAGATACAATATACAGCACAATATTGAATGACAGACACGCTGTGGGAGCTTCCACAGATCTGACGTCAGCATCCAGAGTCCTCCTGCTGCTCCCCCCTCAGAGCCCCGTGATCAGCACCAACACATTCAGTTAGATGACAGAGTCCAGCTGCAGCTAGAATCAGCTCCCCTCTGTGAACAACAGCACAGCGTCAGTGTTTCACACTCAGTGAAAGGAGGAAACAGCAGAAGAACACCATGTGTGCTACGTTTCCCAGGACACACTACAAACTGCACAAATACAGAGCAGCACGTGGAAGGACCTGGAGCTGCATTTACAGAGCTGCAGACAGCGTGATGTCCTGTATGGACAGGTGGAAGGAACCAAGTCCTCAGCTGGAACACTCGTGTTTGTCCACAGACAGGAAACACAGCAGGAAACTTCCTGACAGAAGTGCAGCTCATGGATAACACACTTCCTGTCAGTCAGAATGAGGCTGCAGCCAAACACAGAAAGGTGTTTTTGTCCAGATGAGCCCAGAGAAGAAACACGAGTGTTCACAGACATCAGAAGCTCAGAGAGGTGAAACATGAGGTTGGAGTCCTCGTCAGCATCCAGAAGAGCTGCTGTGAAACCCTGAGTACTCATGACAGACTCTGATGGCACAAACACATCATGATTCAAACAGAAAGACAAACATGGAGCTCCTGATCCTCCTGCATGAGAACAAGCTGACATGAGCGCTGTGTCTGAGAGTGTCTCCCTGTCACAGTGACAATAACACAGCTGCTGCTCACAGTCATTAAACTGACCTGAGGTCAGCTGTGCTCCTTACATATGAACCATGTGACCTCACATCAGTGCTGTGGATGACTGTAGTCATAGAAGAGTAGAGCTGTAGCAGGTGGTGTGAGGAGGAGGTGGTGTATTCTAGTTAACGCAGTACTGAAACACTCCAGCAGAGGGCGCTGTTAAGTCCTTATTGTAACACAGTTACTGTGTGCAGTTAGACTTCATACATAATCTGCACTTATTTCCATCAGACATGCTGTCAGGAAATGATTGGTTTCTATTGATTCTACTTCCTGTTGACTCGTTTGATGACAGTGAAACAATCACAGCTGATTGTGTGATGATGTAAACTGTCACTGTTACATTCAGTGTGTGTGACATAATGTTAGTGCAGGCTGATAACAGCCTGGTTCTGTTAGAAACACATGAACGTGTCCATAGATCAGTGTGTGTTTAACATGAGAGCTTCAGCCCTGCTGATGTGTTAAATAAAGACATGCAGGAAAACTGATGAGACTCTGAAATAACTCTTTATATTTATAATGTAACTCTGCATCAAAAGAACAACAAAGGATCCCAGACAGGTTTCTGTGAACAAAGACCATTCTGATGTTTCTGTGTTTCTAACACTTTGACATTATTAGTAAACAGACTGCAGTGAGCAGCATTTATAAAGAGCTTCTATATAAAGATATGACAGCTGTTTGACAAGTTTATCACTCTGTGTTTGGACCTGATCAGTCCAGCTGTTTACTTGAAACATGTTCATTTACCTGTTCTGTTATATTCATGTTCTTGTCTCTGTTGAAAACACATTTTAATGTCCCTCAGATTTTTCTCCCAGATGAATAAATATAAAAATGACACAAACTGACTGCAGCTACTTTTTGTCCTTTCTGTCAAAAACCTTCATGTGACTCATGAGAGACACGTTTCAGCTGTTTGTGACAGATCAGAGGCCAACAAGTCATTTATAACACTTTCCATCATTGTTTAAAGTTCTCAGTGTTTCTGTGTTGCTGCGTATAGGATCTCCCAGCATCATCACTGTGCTGTCCAATCATTGTGTGCGAGGTTACCCTTATAGTGCGATGTGTGTTTGCACAAAGAGAAGCATGTGTGTCAAATATAAATAAGCACAGAACAGAAACAGCTGCTCGTTTCTTCTGTTTAGAGTCAAGTTAGTGTTTTGTGTCTTTGTTTGAGGCCTGATGTCGAGCAGAGGTGTGTGTAACTGCACTGCTCTGTTATATGTGTGAAGTGTGTGCTTCTCTTCAGCATCATCTTTGTCACTGCTGATTCCTTTGTGTCATCATGTGTTGAGAAGAGAGAACAGTTATAACGGAGGAGCAAAAGGAAGCCCTGAAATCTGCATCAACAAGGAAGTGTTGGCTCACCAGTGATCCCAGCAGAGCCACTGGTTTGGCTCCAGTTGTTCTAGATTCAATGATGTTGTTGCTACAGATACATGTCAGCATCTTTATTGAATTTAATATGAAGCAGAAATGGTGTCATTAGGAGAAGAAGAGGAGAACAAGTCCGGCGAGGAGGCAGCAGCTCTTAAAGATGAAACAGCAGCTCAGCCCTGAGCTCAGAGAGCTGCACATGAAAAAGCTCCTCAAGCAGATCCTGTCAGAGGTTTGTCATCAACAGGAGGAACTGTTCACATCATAGGATGAAGATGCTGTCAGCTGGATGAAGAAGGTTATTTAATGCAAACGTTCACACTGAAGTCAAATTGTTGTCGTGTTGAACAGATTCATGTACTGATCGTCTCCAGAATGTTAGAAGAGCTTCAATGAATCATTAGAAACAACTTACAGCTGCACAGCTGTGTCAAACACATCTGTGTGTCATTGTGGGATTGTTGTGTTTCTACATGTGACACACGTCTAAAACATGCACACAATCTGAACACAAACAGGGACTCATGTGTTCCCACAGCCAGATGCTGAGAGCCATTTCCTTGTAGTCCTGTGTCTACATACATGAACCATTAGATGTTATTGGAATGATTGTCAGCTCTGATAGTTTCATGTGTGTTTAGCTGGACGCTGTTTGATCCTCGACATGTTTAAAGGTGTCCAGTCCTGAGACACTGGGGCTGGAAACAGCTGTGATGTCATTGGACTGTCACACAGACAGAAGTGCATGAAGTGAGCAGCCGAGGAGCCGCTGATGTTTTGGATTCAACAGCATTTGAAAGGTCGACACAGACACATTTGCACACAGAAAGCTGAATCTGTCATATGCCACAGTGAACTCACTGTTCAGTGTTTTTCAGGAAGCTTCTTAACTGCCTCTGCTGCCAAACAAGCAGCTGATGTCCTTGAGAAGAAGCTGAAGAAGTCTTCAACAACAAATACAGGAAGTGGACTTTCAAATACTAGATTCACTTTAGACTCACAGAGAAATGACTCAACCAGCTGTGTTTGACTCTATGAAAGGTCAGTGTGTGTCTGCACACAGACTGTTGTGTTGGACTGTTATTCAGTTGTCTGCTGAATGTTTTCAAATGTCTGCATCTCAGCTGTGATGAGGCTGGGGGTCATGGGAGGCCACCGTAGCAGCCTCTTCAACATCATGACATCATCATAAATGCTGCTGGACTGTCTGATGGGCTGACGGTGAAAAAGCCGTCGGGAAGGAAACAGAAGACTTTTCAGAGGCTGCAGCAGATTTCTTTGATTCGGGGCCTTTTTCAGCTTTATTGGACAGAGCAGTGAAGATAAGTGACAGCAAAGCAGAGAGAAAGGGGGCGTGGCCCGGGTCAAAGCCAGGCCAGCTGCTCTCCACCTCGTGGTCACCTGCTCATCCTAGTGAGCTCCACCAGCAGCCCTTTCACACACTTTACACTGTCAAACACTGTGTGTGGACCTCAGCTAACAACAGGCTACATTTAAGTCTGGACTACATGCTTTTATATTGTTTTTATTCCATCAGCAGCTCAACATCATGAGCAGCTTTGACATAAAGACATCAAACTCAAGCTGACTTTAAACTACTTTTAATACAGGGGCTCAAAAACAACAACATCTTTATTATATATCAGGACACAAAGTCATTTCATCTCAAAGGGAAACAGCTTTATTTGGAATAACCAGCACTATCAACTGGTTTGGGATCTCCACCAGTTTCATGTCTTTGCAGCTTCTCCAACAAAGTTCCTGTAAAATCAGCATGTTTGTCTTTATTGGTTTGATAGTGATTGATTATTCAGTCCCAATTTGCTGTCATCTAAAGAACAAAATGATGTTTCTATGAGTCACAAAGCTCCAGATGTTGTCGGCTTCACAAAGAAAACAAAGAACTTAAACACAAAGTGTTTGGAGCCAAAATGTTCCCAAGCTGCTCTTTTTGAAATGGCAGAGGTACAGTGGTGTCTAACAGCACACTGTGGAAGGCAAACATGTTATTGTTGGATGAAACTTCATGAATCCTTTGTAGATTTGAGCTGTTGGAGCCTTTCTTTTCTCTTCAGGTGTACAGATGCTGAGGAGGCAGGTGAAGCAGGTGGAGCTGTTGTGATGCTGGCAGAGGGTGTGTCTTAGTAACTCTGTGAGGCAGAACTGGATCCAACATTGTGGATGTGTTGATGTTGGAGCCATTAAGAGTCTCTGGCCACACTGTAGGATTTCCCTTTGATCCACTGTGGGGGCATTTTGGAGTCTGTCAGTGAAACTCTTCATGTTTGTGTTTGACTCCAGTTTATAGAAACAGAGAAATGTGTCATGCTTTTGTTCGGCCTCCACAAATACACACATTTGTTCATTGGTTGGACTTTTTGGAAGGAGACACATTGAAAACCATGTTAATAAGATCTTGTTGTTTCCTGTGGATCCGACACAGAGAGTGGACTTCAGACAGAAAGCGTGGAAGAGATTTTAGAGGCCGTGTGTGGCAACAGGAAGTTTCTGTGTGTTTGCTGATCTTACATGTGGAAAACAACACGTGATGTTTGTGAAGTTCTACAATGATCATTGTTCTCACAGCATTTTGAGTGGGAACAGTTCAAACTGGGAGTAGTGGGAGTTATTTACTGATTGAAACAAGCTGAATGTTTCTGTGACCATGAAGATCAGCAGCTCAGCTGATCAATGAACTGACATCTATCAGTCGTTTCATGAGATGAAGTCATCAGCAGACATTTGTTCTGACTGTGTGATGAATGTCAGAACGTCAGGGCTCTGCTTTAGTCACTGCTTGATGATCATTGGCTCATTGTTGAATCCAGGGCCCAGTCTGACCTCTGACCTTTGCTGCAGGTCTTCTGTGTTATCTCCACTTTCATGTCTGATCTTCTGCTGTATCGTCCAAAATAAACATCTGGATCATTTCCAACACTTCAGCAGATCTTTAGTTTGGGCAGTGCAGCACAGAATAACACATATTGTACTATACTGCCCACTTCCTGATCTTATTGGATCTGTGTGTGAGGTTGGTGAAGGAAACACATGTTTACTGAGTGAGTCGCTGCCATTAGGAACTAGTTTTTATATCACAGCCTGGAAATCACACAGGACCATTTCTGCAAGTGAAAAGTCGTCATTGGAGGAAAATGATTGTGTAGTTTGTGCGACTGAAGAATTGTCCCAACTACATGTGCTGCTGACCCTTGACCTTTTCTTTAGGTGCACAGAGGAGTCTGTGGGAACATCCAGAACTGAGGCATCTTGTGTACAAACGTGTTCAGACCAGATGTCAAATGATGTCAGATGTCATCCGTGAATGGATGCAACTGTGGATCGTTCCAATAAAATGAGACAGTTTTGTAAGTACAAGCCCACTACAACCCATCATCAACATTTTAAATTACATTATACATCTTCACTGATATAAAGCACCACTATTTTAACCTGATTCACTTTTTCCACCCTAACAGTTCATTCCTCAAATCAAACAAGATATTTGACCCTAAAAAAATGCATCAAGAAATAATTTTGTAATAAAATATTTATTCTTCAACTTTTACAAGTGAAATCAAACAAGTGTGTTTAAGAGTGAAACCAGAGTGGAAGCTGCTCATATAGAGTCCAACCCAGGCTAAAGTAAGCTGAGTAGAGCAGCACCATCAAAGTGTCGGCTCTCTGGACACGGTGCAAGATCGCCATCTGCAGGACAAAACTAGTTTTTCTCGCCCTCCTCGTCAACATCAAGATGATGTCATCGTACAGCAACTGATTCCCTGTCCGTCTGGAACAAAGCATTTACATTAAAAAAGACATTTACAGAAAATACAAACACCAACAACACATCTCATCATCACATGATATTTTATTATTTATTATATTATATATTTTTATTGTACCATCAACATCAACAAATACCAGCATATTTTCTTTGAGATTGAGTAGAGTGGACCTTTCCCTTGGTTCACTTCCTGCTCGCAGCATCAGCTGACCTCTGACTTCCTGGTTAAGGTCTCTCAGCATTGACTGGAATATCAAATCGGACTCACACCATGTTCTTGTAATGTGGTCATGTCTGTCCGCTGTTTGAAGAGCATCTCTGGCCTAAACACAATAGGAAGAACAACAACACGGCTAAAAAAACCAACACATTTCCATATTAGATGAAGGGCACCGTAACTGGAAATGGTAACATTCATCTGATGCTGCTTTGGATTTATCTTCTGTTTTAGACCAACTTTGATCACTTCGAGCCATCTTAAGTCCGTTTGTTCTTCTCACTAACATCTCGTATGATTTCAGATCCCTGCTGTTCCCCAGCTGCCCTGTAGGTTTGTGCTTTGACCTCCAGAGGGCGACAAATCAGCACAGACAGAGAGCTCCATTCAAACTTTGCTGCCATCAGGAATAATTCTTCAAATATAATCATCAGTGTTTGAGCAGTTATGATATCAGGGACAATCTAGACATGTGTGACAATACTGAACATGTCACATGACACACCTCAAACATCATGTGATCCACTCTCAGTCTGCACTTTCATTCATGACTTCAACAGGTTGAAATGAGCTTTGAAGAAACATTCAGTGAAATAAATCTTTCATGGATTCATGTGAGCAGCAGATGAACTTTACAAAGAATCAGTGGATTTATCTTCTGTTTTAGATCAACTTTGATCACTTCGAGCCATCTTAAGTCCGTTTGTTCTTCTCACTCACTAACGTCTCGTATGATTTCAGATCCCTGCTGTTCCCCAGCTGCCCTGTAGGTGGCCTCAGTGTGTCTCACACCATTTACAGATGATTACAGGTCGTTTACAGTTCAAACAGGTCCAACATAAGAAATATGCAGAAAATATCCTGCTATAACAGTTTGGGTCAAAGTGCAGATGTTCCAGATGTTCTGAGTCTGTCTGTGTTTCATGTTAACATGTAGATGTTGGACCAAAGTGAAGCTTTTTGATGTGACAGCAGGAATGTGAAGTGTAACTCTGAGCTGTAGGAAATGAAACTAAACGGACTTTTTCTCCTTTATTTATAGGAAAGTGTAGGAGAGCAACAGATGAACAAGCGTTACTGTAACAGGAAACATCAGAGGACCTTTATGTTCATCATCATCACTGTTTCCTTGTTCTGTCACAAACACACAACACTTCCTGCTCTCTCTCTGATGGATCTGATTGGCTGTTTCATTCACAGGAGGTCAGGGCGTCACACAAACAGCTTTAACTGCACAACGACACACTTTAAATCATCTGCAGACAAACCTGTGTGTTTGATTTATGAAGAAATAATAAAGACGTGTGTACAGCTGTCCATGAAGCAGCTTCTCACACAAACTCTGACACTTCAGCCACTTTAATTCCTGCAAAGCTGCGTAATAAAGAGCTGTGACTGCTATGAGCTGCTGATGATGACTGCATGAAGCTCTCAGCTGAAGCTTCTTTCATTTATTTTAATGTTAATGTCGCCTTTTTAAGTCTGTGTGAGGATTTTAATGACACACATTAAAGGAGCTTCTTTGATTAGAACCAAATTCATGTTGATTTTCAGCCTGAAATGATAAAAACTTTAATAATTCTGTTTATAATCATCAACCTGGAGACTAATGAAAAGTATAATAGTGGAAAAAAAAGCCTTTATTATTTGAGTAATGCCTGAATCTGCTCAGAGACGGAGACAACACAGAGGTGTTGATGACAGTTTGACATTAACTGAATTAAAAACAAAGTGCTCTTATTGTGAAAATCTGCCTCCTACTTCTTTAAATCATTTTTATGTATTTTTTAACCTCACAGTGAAACATTGAGGCATTAATCTGACACAGTTTGATCAGCAGCTGTGTTTTCACTGACGTTTCACTTTGATTTGTTCAGACTGAGCAGAGAGGATCGGTTCTCTGTGTGCGCACTGCTGAGAAACACAAGCTCATTTCTGCTGTTTCATGAAAAGTGTTATGGAGGAACAAGAAGTTCAGCCTCTAAACTCTCAGCGTGAGGACTGAGTGAAGAGTTTCAGAGCAGAGAGTTTTGGCTCACAGCTTTTAGCGTCTACACAAAGAGACGATTACGCACTTGATCTGAGAACATCTCCACCTCCTACAAACAAACTCTCCTACGAGCAGCTGTCACAACCACAACAGGCAGAAGACTGGATTTCTTCAGGTCAGATTTACTGCAGTTTGCATAAATTGTGTGTCACAGACTTTGTAGTTCACATTTGTGTGACTCGTTTAAATCTTCTCCTCCTGAAAGTGAAACTCTTACAAACACATCAGGCCACAACCTGCTGCAGGTTAATGATTGATCTGAAGGCAGCTGACCTTTGAGCAGGAACTTGTGAGTCTTTTATTGTGTTTAGCACTGCCAAGTGCTGGCCTCTGCTTCCACCATCACATTTACACTGGTAGGTTCAGCACTGCTGCCTGCTTCAGACTGAATCCAGCAGCACAAAGACACAAGTTAATAAAATCAGCATCTATTCCTTTATCACTGCTTTGTTACAGAGGAGAACAACGCTCCAGTAACGCGTAATCCGATTACTTTTTTGAAGTACCGAGTAAAGTAAGGGATTACTATTGCAAAAACAGTAATTAGATTACCGTTACTTTCCCGTAGGAACGCTGCATTACTGCGTTACTAAAACCGTGATTTTTTTGCGAGAATGTCTCACGACAGTGACGTAAGCGAGTGCGACGTTAGTGACAACAGCTGTGTGCAGATCAACAATGGATCACATATCGAGTGCAGAGAGAGTATGAGCGTGCAGCGTTTAAAGCGTGGAAGTACTGACCTTACTTTGAGTTTGATTCCATAAAAAGTGACAAAAACATTAGTGTCCGCTGTGCGTGGGAAGAAAACTTCTTTTTACAGTGAAAAAACCCCTAAACTTCCAACAAGCACCGAGTAGCTACGACGTAATGGGAAACTCACAGAGAAACTCGCGGATTCTTCCACTGACCGCGGCACACCTGCACCAGGGTAAACCTCCGCCTACCCACTCCTGCTTTACAGGTGAAAATAGAGCAACAGGACCGCTGAGTCTTTGACTTTATTTATTTTCTGCTGTGTTTTACTTGCATCTATTTGAAAGACTGAGTGTAAACACAAAAAATATTTTATTTTATGTGCTGGAATGTGCAGAAAATAGGTTTAAATGTTAAACTAATTTCTTCCAGTCAGAGAATGTTGCAGATAATTAAATGTTTGCTTGATGCATAAAGTTAAAAGATTAAAACTAATAAAACAAGTTTTAAAAAGAGACTTTTCCATTTGATTACATTTTGTATGATGGATTATGCAGAAAAAGTAGAATTGGGCTGAAAGATCTATCGCTTTATCACCTACTCAGGTTGGAAATCGGGTTTTTAAAAAGTAACTAAGTAACTAATTACTTTTGAAAATAAGTAATCAGTAAAGTAACGGGATTACTTTTTTTGGGAAGTAATTAGTTACTGATTACTGTTTTCAAGTAACTTGCCCAACACTGGACAGAGTGTTGGCTTCATCACCGACACACGTCACCACATCAGGAAACAGCTGGTTCAGTGAGTATTTAAGGTTCACTGCAGACAAACTGGAGAAAAACGAATCACATGAAACATTTGTTACTGGTTTCTGACCTCGTCGTAGAGACTCACATACCTGTGTTCTGCTATCAGTGTGATCACATGTGCTGGTACAGTTTGCCAGGTTGACCCATGTAACCTCCACTATCCTGTAGACGTGGAATATGTTTCACATATGGATCGCTTCATTACTCGACTATGACTGTGTGCTTCACAGGTGCTTACTGAAGTGCTGCTTTACACAAAACCAGACAGTAAAAATAAGAACTGCAGGTCCAGACCACAGGTTTATGTGTTGATAATGATGATGTGCAGTCACTCATTGTCACAGGATACTTCCTGCAATGATGCTACGGGTCACGCAGTTCTGCAGAAGTGGAGGAAACAGATGCTTTTCCTAACAGAGACACTTTAATGACTTAAAGAATCTAACTGACACACAAACCTCAGTTTGTCTGACATTCATGAGAGTAAATGCTCCTGAATGTTCTGTTAGTTCACTGGATGTTCACCTGACTTCAAATGTAAAGATCCCTGAGACAAACTCTCACGAGTTCAGCGGCGACGCGATCGCACAACCAGCCGCGACGTTAAAGGCCGACGCGCTCACTACCTTTGGTTACAGCTCTCAGCTCACACGACATACACAAAAATAATGACAACACGAGTCCTCTGTAGGACGTCACTGTGGTTTACTGACAATGTTCTCAACAACAGACGCACAACCCTGGTTTGGTCTGGTTATTTGTGTTGTACGGCTTCGTTGGTCTGACGAGCTTTTAGGAATGTCAGCAGAAGGATTTCACGTGCTGAGGTCATATTTATGAATCAACCTGAACAGCTAATACTTTACCTCTTTATTTTATAACACATATGAACACGTTATAGTAGATTTGTGCAATGTGTGTTTCACGTCTTTATGGGCGTATAGATCTGTAAACAGGCTGATGGGTGTGTGTCTGTTTATTGTAGCGGTGCAGAAATGTTAAAAATGATGATAATAACAACACTTCTCACATCAGGCTACAACACAAACCTCCTGATAGCTGCAAACACCAAAACCCCCAACGAAAGGCACACAAAGAGCGAGCAGGGACCCACCCTGACAGCATGTGAGCCTCCTACTACGACTCACTGTGGAGCAACACAACACCAGGAGACGGAGGATATGAGAGAGGATACAGCTGCTGTGGGGGAGCAGCCACACACTCCACAGGAGACGATGGGGTGAGAGTTCGGATGGTTCGGTGCTCCTAACATCATGTGGACGCTCGTCTGCACATAAACAAACCTCACCTAACCCCACCTCCTTTCTCTTTTTGCAGGGTGGGGTGCTCCATCCTTACACACTTTGCACCACGTTGCTCTCCATCTATTCGTTTACCTTCTTGGGTCTCTTCCTCCTCTGTCCCAGCCCGTTGAGGCGATCGCTGGGGTCCAGCCTGTAGTGGGAGTGGCTGTCCTCGCTCATCCTGTCCCCGTCCACTCCGGGTTATTCCTTTCTTCTTTCTGTCCTCTGAATCGAGCTGACCTCTCTCCTCTCTGGTCCTCGCTCTCTGAGCCGGCGGAGCATGAGAGAGAGGAGTGGTTGGGGAGAGGGAGGGGAGACGAGCGAGGGAGGGAGGGAGCACAATGGTGTTGCCATGGCAGCAGCTGCCACCAGTGTTTATCTGGAAACGTCGCTGGCAAACCAGAATAGTTGCCACACTCGCACACTCGGCAGCCACACGTTTGTGTGCGACCTGCCCGTGGCTTCCTCGTTACAGACACACCGAGAGGAAACGCTCAGACACAAGGCCGAACATGAACGAACACTCGTGTGTGGGAGGAACAGGGCACAGACTCCACGCCGCCGTTAAAGATGGCGTGTGTGCTAAACGGAGCTGTGCGCTGATCGATCAGTCAAGTGAAAAAAACAAAGGAAGCTATCTGGATGGAGTTTGCTGCTCCCACTAATCAAAGAGATGCATCACAGCTGGAGCTGATTGATGCACGAGCCACCGTTTGCACAATCCCACCGACTCCACGCTTGTGTTTCCTTTCTGCACCATGTTGTTAACACTGACCCCACACTGTGTTCATGAGCTAAAGAAATCAGGATGATTTCACGGACCCACACAGACACACACAGACACACACAGACCCACACAGATCCACACAGACTCACAGAGACCCACACAGACCCACACAGACTAACAAAGACTCACACAGACTCACACAGACCCACACAGATCCACACAGACTCACACAGACCCACACAGATCCACACAGACCCACACAGACTAACAAAGACTCACACAGACTCACACAGACTCACACAGACCCACACAGATCCACACACATCCACACAGACTCACACAGACACACACAGACCCACTCAGACTCACACAGACCCACACAGATCCACTCAGACTCACACAGACTCACACAGACTCACACAGACCCACACAGATCCACTCAGACTCACACAGACACACACAGACCCACTCAGACTCACACAGACCCACACAGACACACACAGACCCACACAGATCCACACAGACCCACACAGACCCACACAGACTCACACAGACACACACAGATCCACACAGACACACACAGATCCACACACACACACAGACCCACACAGACCCACACAGACACACACAGATCCACACACACACACAGACTCACACAGACCCACACAGACTCACACAGACCAACACAGACTCGCACAGACCCACACAGACTCACACAGACCCACACAGATCAACACAGACTCACACACACACCCACACAGACACACACAGACCCACACAGATCCACACAGACCCACACAGACTCACACAGACCCACACAGACTCACACAGACTCACACACACACCCACACAGACACACACAGACCCACACAGACTCACACAGACCCACACAGATCCACACAGACTCACACACACACCCACACAGACTCACACAGATCCACACAGACTCACACAGACACACACAGACCCACTCAGACTCACACAGACCCACACAGATCCACTCAGACTCACACAGATCCACACAGACACACACACAGACCCACACAGACTCACACAGACTCACACAGACCCACACAGATCCACTCAGACTCACACAGACACACACAGACCCACACAGACTCACACAGACCCACACAGATTCAGACAGATCCACACAGACTCACACAGACCCACACAGATCCACACAGACTCACACAGACCCACACAGACCCACACAGATCCACACAGACTCACACAGACACACACAGACCCACTCAGACTCACACAGACCCACACAGATCCACTCAGACTCACACAGATCCACACAGACACACACAGATCCACACAGACACACACAGACCCACACAGATCCACTCAGACTCACACAGACACACACAGACCCACTCAGACTCACACAGACCCACACAGACACACACAGACCCACACAGATCCACACAGACCCACACAGACACACACAGACTCACACAGACTCGCACAGACCCACTCAGACTCACACAGACCCACACAGACACACACAGACCCACACGGATCCACACAGACCCACACAGACACACACAGACTCACACAGATCCACACAGACACACACAGACCCACACAGACACACACAGATCCACACAGACACACACAGATCCACACACACACACAGACCCACACAGACCCACACAGACACACACAGATCCACACACACACAGACCCACACAGACCCACACAGACTCACACAGACCCACACAGAACCACACAGACTCACACAGACCAACACAGACTCGCACAGACACACACAGACTCACACAGACCCACACAGATCCACACAGACTCACACACACACCCGCACAGACACACACAGACCCACACAGATCCACACAGACCCACACAGACTCACACAGACCCACACAGATCCACACAGACTCACACACACACCCACACAGACACACACAGACCCACACAGATCCACACAGACCCACACAGACTCACACAGACCCACACAGATCCACACAGACTCACACACACACCCACACAGACACACACAGACCCACACAGATCCACACAGACTCACACAGACCCACACAGACACACACAGACCCACACAGACACACACAGATCCACACACACACACAGACCCACACAGACCCACACAGACTCACACAGACACACACAGACCCACACAGATCCACACAGACCCACACAGACTCACACAGACCCACACAGATCCACACAGACTCACACACACACCCACACAGACACACACAGACCCACACAGATCCACACAGACTCACACAGACCCACACAGACACACACAGACCCACACAGACACACACAGATCCACACACACACACAGACCCACACAGACCCACACAGACTCACACAGACTCACACAGACACACACAGACCCACACAGACACACACAGATCCACACACACACACAGACCCACACACACCCACACAGACACACACAGACCCACACAGATCCACACAGACCCACACAGACTCACACAGACCCACACAGATCCACACACAGACCCACACAGACACACACAGACCCACACAGATCCACACAGATCCACACAGACTCACACAGACCCACACAGACACACACAGACCCACACAGACCCACACAGACTCACACAGACCCACACAGACCCACACAGACTCACACAGACACACACAGACACACACAGACCCACACAGATCCACACAGACCCACACAGACTCACACAGACCCACACAGACTCACACACACACCCACACAGACTCACACAGACTCACACACACACACACACAGACCCACACAGACACACACAGACCCACACAGACACACACAGATCCACACACACACACAGACCCACACAGACCCACACAGACTCACACAGACTCACACACACAGACCCACACAGACCCACACAGACTCACACAGACCAACACAGACTCGCACAGACACACACACAGACTCGCACAGACCCACACAGACACACACAGATCCACACAGACCCACACAGACCCACACAGACACACACAGACTCACACAGACCCACACAGACACACAGATCCACACAGACCCACACAGACCCACACAGACCAACACAGACTCGCACAGACACACACACAGACTCGCACAGACCCACACAGACCCACACAGATTCACACAGACCCACACAGACTCACACAGACACACACACAGACCCGCACAGACACACACAGACCCACACAGACTCACACACAGACTCACACAGATCCACACAGACCCACACAGACTCACACAGACCCACACAGACCCACACAGACCAACACAGACTCGCACAGACCCACACAGACTCGCACAGACCCACACAGACACACACAGATCCACACAGACCCACACAGACCCACACAGACACACACAGACTCACACAGACCCACACAGACACACAGATCCACACAGACCCACACAGACTCACACAGACCCAAACAGACTCACACAGACCAACACAGACTCGCACAGACACACACACAGACTCGCACAGACCCACACAGACCCACACAGATTCACACAGACCCACACAGACTCACACAGACACACACACAGACCCGCACAGACACACACAGACCCACACAGACTCACACACAGACTCACACAGATCCACACAGACCCACACAGACTCACACAGACCCACACAGACCCACACAGACTCACACAGACCCACACAGACCAACACAGACTCGCACAGACCCACACAGACTCACACAGACCCACACAGATCCACACAGACTCACACACACACCCACACAGACACACACAGACCCACACAGATCCACACAGACCCACACAGACTCACACAGACCCACACAGATCCACACAGACACACACACCCACACAGACACACATAGACCCACACAGATCCACACAGACCCACACAGACTCACACAGACCCACACAGACTCACACAGACTCACACAGATCCACACAGACTCACACACACACCCACACAGACACACACAGACCCACACAGATCCACACAGACTCACACACAGACCCACACAGACACACACAGACCCACACAGACTCACACAGACCCACACAGACACACACAGACCCACACAGACACACACACACAGACCCACACAGACTCACACAGACCCACACACACACACAGACCCACACAGACTCACACAGACCCACACACACACCCACACAGACACACACAGACCCACACAGATCCACACAGACTCACACACAGACCCACACAGACACACACAGACCCACACAGACTCACACAGACCCACACAGACACACACACACAGACCCACACAGACCCACACAGACTCACACAGACCCACACACACACACAGACCCACACAGACTCACACAGACCCACACAGACTCACACAGACCCACACAGACACACACAGACCCACACAGACACACACAGATCCACACACACACACAGACCCACACAGACCCACACAGACTCACACAGACTCACACAGACACACACAGACCCACACAGACACACACAGATCCACACAGACCCACACAGACTCACACAGACTCACACACACACACACAGACCCACACAGACCCACACAGACTCACACAGACTCACACACACACACACACACAGACCCACACAGACTCACACAGACCCACACAGACACACACAGACCCACACAGACACACACAGATCCACACACACACACAGACCCACACAGACTCACACAGACTCACACACACACACACAGACCCACACAGACCCGCACAGACTCGCACAGACCAACACAGACTCGCACAGACACACACACAGACTCGCACAGACCCACACAGACACACACAGATCCACACAGACACACACAGACTCACACAGACCCACACAGACACACAGATCCACACAGACCCACACAGACTCACACAGACCCACACAGACTCACACAGACTCGCACAGACACACACACAGACTCGCACAGACCCACACAGACCCACACAGATTCACACAGACCCACACAGACTCACACAGATCCACACAGACCCACACAGATCCACACAGACCCACACAGACTCACACAGACCCACACAGACACACAGATCCACACAGATCCACACAGACCCACACAGATCCACACAGACCCACACAGACTCACACAGACCCACACAGATCCACACAGACCCACACAGACCCACACAGACTCACACAGACCCACACAGATCCACACAGACACACACAGATCCACACACACACACAGACCCACACAGACTCACACAGACCCACACAGATCCACACAGACACACACAGATCCACACACACACACAGACCCACACAGACTCACACACACCCACACAGGCCCACACAGACACACACAGACACACACAGATCCACACACACACACAGACCCACACAGACTCACACAAACCCACACAGATCCACACAGACTCACACAGACCCACACAGACCCACACAGACCCACAGATCCACACAGATCCACACAGACCCACACAGACTCACACAGACCCACACAGATCCACACAGACACACACAGACCCACACAGACTCACACAGACCCACACAGACACACCCACACACCCACACAGACCCACACAGACACACACAGACACACACAGATCCACACACACACAGACCCACACAGACTCACACAGACCCACACAGACCCACACAGACCCACACAGACACACACAGACTCACACAGACCCACACAGACACATAGATCCACACAGATCCACACAGACCCACACAGACTCACACAGACCCACACAGACCCACACAGACTCACACAGACCAACACAGACTCGCACAGACACACACACAGACTCGCACAGACCCACACAGACCCACACAGATCCACACAGACCCACACAGACTCACACAGACACACACAGATCCACACAGACACACACAGACCCACACAGACTCACACAGACCCACAGACTCACACAGATCCACACAGACCCACACAGACTCACACAGACCCACACAGATCCACACAGACTCACACAGACCCACACAGACCCAAACAGACTCACACAGACCCACACAGACACACACAGACCCACACAGACTCACACAGACCCACACAGACACACACACAGACCCACACAGACTCACACAGATCCACACAGACCCAAACAGACTCACACAGACCCACACAGACCCACACAGACACACACACAGACCCACACAGACACACACAGACCCACACAGACTCGCACAGACACACACACATACCCACACAGACACACACAGACACACACAGACCCACACAGACCCACACAGACCCACACAGATCTTAATGATGGCCTCAGGCTTTGAGCTCCCACTAACAGCAGGTCATAGCAGCATCCCATCAATAGTGATGAAAAATGCAGCTACAGCTGCTTTTCCACTACTGGAAGTTAATCAGGTCAAACCTGGAGCTTCACCCTGTTCAGATTGAACCATGTGAGCCGGCCTCGCTCCACAGAGGACGCCTCCAGGACAAGCGTGGGCTCCATCGAGGCCCACAGCTGCTGTGACATCGTGGACGTGTTCTTTAGCTTGTTTTTCAAACAATCTCAGCAAACGTGCCAAAATCATCTTCAGTGAGACTCTGTGGCACACAATCCAAAAACAAAGAAGGCTAAAGGACATGCTCTGTCCTCTGTGTGACCCACAGTCGTGGCTCAAATGTGGGACTGTGGCCTGGTGTGACCTGAACACTGTGGGAACCTGAGGGGCAAATCTGAGGATTCCATTTGGCTTTTTCATTAGAGATAAGATGGATTATGTGAATGAAAAGGCAACACACACACACACGTAGGGTAGCTGTAGCCCGACTGGCTCATCTGCTAATCAGAGGGTTGCTGGTTCGATACCTGGGATCCAAAGTGCAAACTTTTGGGGAACGAGTCTACTTTGTGTGCATCTGAGGTTGAAGCGGAGCTGGTTTCAATAAACTGCTAGTTTCCCTTTCATACTCCTGAAGGACGTTCCTCACAAAGAGCGAGGCAGCAAGTCTGTGCAGGTCCTCAGTCATGCAGGTCAGCGTCGTCTGAAGAGCTTCTCAGAGTTTCATCTCTCACCCAGTTCCAAGCCCAGTTTGTGTCCCAGATACATGCCGCCGATGGCCAGGAAGTGACATCACTGGATCAGTTATGAGAGCGAACCCTTCAAGACTCAAACCTGCCTGGCAACGAGGGAAACGGCTACACAGGAAGTCCAGTGACGGGGTGCAGATGTTCCATCACCGGGATGTCATCGCTTGTTGTGTTTGCGTCACGGGACTTCCAGGTTGTGTTGCTGTAACAGCCCCACCCACACTGAGGTGGTGCTCAACTGTAACTGAGAAACAGAGTCGAGTAGAGCTGAGGCAGTTATGTTCTACTGGAAAAGAGGCGACTGTGGCTCAGGACGTCAGTCGGTAGTTCGATCCCCGGCTGCTCCAGTCTGCGTGCCAAAGTCACCTTGGGCGGGATACTGGCCCCTGTTGCTGCCAGTGCTTTTATTAGATGCTCTGGAACTGGTTTAGTGCTTAGGGAGGGTAGAAGAGTGCTGTATAAGAACCAGTGCATTTACCATTTACCATTACTCTGGTTGCCAGTTTGCTACGGTCACCGGCGGTTTGTACAGAGGACACAGACCTGTATGTGAACAGACAGGGAGAGTGTTTAACTCCAGAGGAAAAGTTGGTTTAAGGTGCTGCATGTTCCACATGTGCACTGCACATCTGCAGCTAGTAGCTGAGGAGTGGTTTCCACGCACGCCTCTGTCCTCCACAGGGGCTGACATCCAGCTCTTTGGGCCCTCACAACCCCAACATCGCTCTCACACACAGCACCTGCTCCGGTCAGCTGATTAGACAGCTCATTGTGTGTGTGTGTGTGTGTGTGTGTGTGTGTGTGTGTGTGTGTGTGTGTGTGTGTGTGTGTGTGTGTGTGTGTGTGTGTGTGTGCGAGGTGAATTAAGGTTATTATAAAGGACATACAGATATCATCTCTCATCTGGGAGAGCAGCCAGCAGCTGCAGGAGGTGAGCATCCAACGACATGATGAACCCAAAGACTCCAGCTCAGCCAAACTACAATTACAGATTACAGTTACACTCCTAACTGTTCCTGCAGTATTTAAGAAAGACGTCAGTGATTCAGACCAAAACTGCTCTGCTAACTTCACATTTACTAAACATTAATGTTCCCAACACAGATTTACATGAGAATGACAGGACATCATAGCCCCCCCTGCCCCCCCTGCCCCCCCTGATATTACATCACTTCAATCCCAAACAGAAGGAAAGGAAAGATCAAATCTGTCTTGAACCTCTGCTTCAAAGTTACAGGAACACTGGAGTCACTCTCACTGTCAGAGACCTCAGTGTGTTGGAAGCTGCTAGAAGAAGCAGATGGGGGAGAGGAAGAGGAGGGCCACGGTGCTGATCTGAGGAAGTCTTCTGATCAAACCACAGCAGACCAACAAGCCCGACGTCGTTCTGATCCAACATGAAGGCTTCCATCTGTCTATTCTGTCACATCGCACACGTCTCAAGTCATCCTGTTCAACCCATCACAACATAATAGTAACAATAAAACAAAGGCAGTGGAGCGTTCACCACGAGCTTCTACAAAAGTGCACGTTCATTTTAATAAAACTGCTTTTACAGCAGTGTGCGAACATTAATATGTTGTAACCAAACGTTTTGTTACACCAGCTGCACTGAACCTGTGGAGACTGGAAGTTATTTGCTGCTGGTTTGTTCAGACCTGTTACTGCACACCTTGCATAGTTTGCATAGTTTCCTTCACTGCATGCAAAGAGACGAGGCGGGTGGAAACCTGCGACCCTGATCACATCACCAGTCCATCACAGTCAAACACTCACGGCTGTAATCTATTTCAAATCAAAGTGTTTGCACGGTGAGAAGAAGCTGGCGTCGCTGGGGGAGCGTGCGCCCGGCTGCACTTAAACACAATCTTCATTGGTGCTGTGAAACATCCACGTCTCACTTCATCTGCAAAGAAACCTGATGCATCGCTTTGGAAATATTTGAAATCCCTCATTTGTCACTATGCACGACGAGTCGACCGGCTGACCAACCTCAGGTTACGCAGCGAGTGCTGAGAAGCAGCTAAATGGCTGCAGTGACTTTATTCCCTGAGTGGGCGTGTGTGCATGAAAGCCAAAGGGGGGCTGTGTAAGAAACAAGGGGAGTCTCTGTTGTGCTCACAAAGAGGAAACCAAGATCTGGATTTTATGGCCGAAAGAAGAAAACATCTTTTCAAAGTTTCCCAGGCCCACTGTGGAGACGCCCACAGCTCCCAGTGACACTGACCCACACTGACACCACCTCCATTCCTCACTGTGATAGGCCGGGAGGAGAAGATCCACACACACGGGGTCAGCTTCCAGCAGGGGCCACGATTATGCACAGAAGGAAGACGGGACACGGCCGGTCCTTCAACCATCGTATGGATGTAAGAGCCTAACACAGGTAACACAGGTCACAGCAGCAGAGCTGGTAGCAGCTTTGTGCGCTTGTAGAAAACTCAGCGGTACTGCAGAGGTTGTGTACTTTACCAGGGAAACGTATGTATTTTGTGTGTGTTTGAAGATTTCCAGGTTGTGTGTTCTCCTGTTTTATTCAGTTTATCAGAAGTCAGCAACTAAAATGTAAAAGCAGCTAAAAAGAAAAGACAATGATAGCATTGTGTGCACAGTGTGTTACAGAGCTGTTGGTGGCAGTCCAATCCAATCCAATCTTATTTATAAAGCACTTTAAAATAGCCAGCACAGGAACAAAGTGCTGCACGGAAAATAAGTTAAAACAATAGAACAACAGAAAACAGCAAAATAAATAAATAAAACACATAAAACATCAAATGAAAACAAAACAAGATAAAACAGCATCGAATCACCTAAAAACAACTGAAATAAAAACCAACATCTCACGTGGTGTCAAAGCTCAGGGTAAAGAGGCGGGTTTTCAAGACTTAAAAACAGGTAAAGAAGTGGCCTGTCTGATCTCCAAAGGAAGCTCGCTCCACAGTTTGCAGCTGCTACAGCAAAAGCAGGATCTCCTCTAAGTTTACGCCCAGTCCTGGGTACATGCAGGAGCAGCTGATCAGCTGGCCTGTATGAGGCTGTCGCAGCTCAGAGAGATGAGATGGGGCGAGGCCATGGAGAGCTTTAAAAGTAAATAAAAGAATTTTAAAATGAATCCTAAAAGAAATGGGCAGCCAGTGACGTGAAGCTAAAACAGGGGAAATGTGCTCAAACTTTCGAGTGCCAGTTAAAAGACGAGCTGCAGCATTTTGACTAATATATGATGCAAATATCTCCTCAGCCGAGCCGCCCTTCGTGCCCCTCCCACAGCCACATGCTCCGTCAGTCTGCCTGGCCAGAGCGTTCTCACTCCTGAGGCGTAACATGTCGACGTTTTGTCACGTCCCGCGGCGTTCCTGAGGAACGCGAAAGGAGACCTTCGGCGTTCTTATGGTACGCGGCGGGTTATGGCTGGAATCCAGTGCAATGATGCTCCCGCGGGAGTAGACGTTCCAGCCCTGTATTCCAGCCCTAAACCTAACCTTATCCCTGGCCCTGACCATAACCTTATTCCTGACCTTAACCAGGACTTTAATGATGTTAAATAGCGTGTTTCTAAGCGATTTGAAGAATAAGAGCGAACATGTGTAGGTTCAGTCCAGACGGTTCTCATATTTCCTCTTTTTCCGAGGTCGTCATTTAGGAACGTGGTGGGTAGCCGAAAACGTAATATGGTGACGATTTGTCACCTAGCGTAAAATGTTACGCTTTGGGAGGGAGGGGAGACAGAAAAGCTTCTTACAGAAGACGTTACAGGTCTGTGAGAGCCAGAGATTTTCCATGTTTGAGGTGACCAAATACTTATTTTCCACCCTGATTTACGAATAAATTCTTTACAAATCCTACCATGTGAATTCATGGATTTTTTTTTCACATTCTGTCTCTCACAGTTGACGTGTACCTCTGGTGCAAATTACTGACCTCTGTCATCATTTTAGGTGGGGGAACTTGCACAATCGGTGGCTGACTAAATACTTTTTTGCCCCACTGTAAAACTCCCTGTCTGAATTACTTCTATGATTTATCGTGCAGTTTAGTGCAACTACAAGAAGGCTCTTATTACTAATAGGGATGGGTATCGTTTAGGTTTTATCCGATACCGGTGCCAAACCGTTACTTTTGAAACGGTGCCGGTGCTTAAACGGTGCTCAAACCGGTGCTTAACGAATGGAGAACACAAAACTGGTCCAAAAACCTCTCATGTTCAGCTGTTTTTTTGTAAAAAGATAACAATGTTAGCCTTTTCTGCAGCTATGGGGCATATATGGTATCACTCTTGGCTGGAAGCAGTGCTTAAACAATGGAAAAAACACAAACTTTGTCCAAAAACCTCTCATGTTTAGCTGTTTCCCACTTTTCCTTTGGTCATTTTAGCCTTTTTGGCCAGGGTGAAGGAAGTATCTGCCATCAAACAAGAAGACAGCCGCATGTAGCTACGACGGTGTTTGCTAGTTCACCTTACATGCATTAATGTAATAACGTGGTTAGCCTACTCAACGTAAATTACACACGAACAACATTAAGCTACTCAGGCAGAGAAGAACGACTGCTGCTGCATCATCATCCTCATCATTCCTGCTACACTGGCAGGGCTAGGGGCCAGGACTCTCCTCTTCGGGTTTTTGGGGATGTTGCTAACTCCGGGTCCGATAACAGGCACCACACCCGCAGTAGATGTGCACGGTGTGAGGTCTCGCAGCAAGCTATCAAATACGGCGCATTTCTCGGCTTTTAAAAAAAATGCTATGCGTCGCCAGGTGTGTCATCAGATTCGAGGTGTTACCTCCTTTGACAGCATCACAGTATCAGCTTAAAGCACTTGTTGCAGGCTGCTGAGTTTGCATCTTCTGCTGTGAAGTACAGCCAGACTTTGACCGCTTCGCCTTGGGCATTTTTAATCTGGAGCTCTGCTCTAAAAGAACGTACGTACCTGGCCCCGCCTACTATCCTCGGAAACGTAAAATGATTGGCTAGAATCTAAAGTGTATGACAGCTCAGAAAAAAAAAAGCACAGAAATAAAGCACCGAAATGTGCGCTGCCTTTCAGTCTGGTTACCACTGTTTATGTCAGAACCGGTGCCATCATGGCACCGGACACCGGTACCCATCCCTAATTACTAATCGGTTCTCAGTAAACTTTATGCTTAATAAGTGTTTGCAGTGCAATGAGATGTAAAAAAAATAAACCGAAATACACTTAAATACAAGTACTGTATTAACTATTATGTAAAATAAACTACAGAGTGCACTCTGCAAAGTGTGCTTGCAGGCAAGAGATGCAAGAATGCATGACAGAGCAATAGAATAGAATAGAATAGAATAGCTTTTATTGTCACTGTTACAAGAACAATGAAAGGCTGTTTGACATTTCTCCATGTGTGTGAAGTATTTACACAATCACAGACAAATTTACATTTACACAAGAACGATAAGTTATACATGCACCTGCAAACATACGGATACACCCATACAAACATACACGCACATGCATACATGTATGTATAAATACATGCATGCGAACATACAGACACATGTCTCCACATACACATACATACATGCCATGGCTCGCTGACTGGGAGTGCCGACCTGAGCTCCACAGGAATGAATCCAAAAATGTTACATTTGAATGTTTCAGATCATCAACAAAATGTTCATATTAGACACAGACAACACAAGTAAACACAACATGCAGGTTGTAAATGTAGCTATTTATTCTTATTAGAGTTATAATTCAGCCCATCGGAGGGTTTTCAAGTCTGAACCACCTTTTTAAGCCACAGCATCTCAGCCAGTTTGAATAGACCAAAGTTCCTCAGAGGTGAACTGGCTGATCATTGAACACATGTTGGTGACATTGATGGTCAGGGATGCAGAGCAGATGCAAAGCCACAGCAAACCACAAAGAGAAGCCCAACAAAGAACCTGCTGTCTGTATTTTTAGATTTTAAGGTTTTTTGATGAAGACAAAAACAAGGACAGCTTCCTCCAGGGAGAAGCTAGAAGCTGCCTCCTGCAGCTATAAATAGCAAGGCTTCAGGAAATCTCACTCTATGTCAGGAGTATGGAAACTGATGGGATGGCGTGCACCCTGCTTAATATTTTGGAGGACTAAATTGCAGCATCTCAGTCATCAATGAGGAAGTAAAGCAGGAAGCCGATCGATGCACTGTGATCGATGATCTAGGTATAAAGTAAACTGCCTTTAATGGTAAATATTATTAATGTATATACAGACCATAAATATTTAAACAGGCACATAGTTTTGTTCTTTAAGGTTAACAAAACCATGATAACGGCGTCTACGTTACAGGACATTTCAATGTGAATAACTGGTAAGTGCTCTATTCTTAGGAAACCGTGGCCTTTCTGTCGGTTTGGATCTGCTGATGAGCCTTTGGTCTATATAAATAGACTGACTATGGCATAATCGTGACTTTTGTCATCACAGAAGTGATGGGAGCATTCAGAGACTAAAAATAAAGCTGTGGAAGAGCAAATAGTGTGCACAATTCATCTGATCGCAGAGAAGCAGTGAAAAACCCACAGAAAGTAAAAGATAGACGTCCTAAAAACTGGTGCAATTCAGTATATCATTGCATGTTTTGTTGCAATGGAGCAAACAACAACAGTACACTACTTTGCTGGGACTAAAGTATCTCTAATATAACATGGATGCTGTAAAATGTGATTGTGACATCCTTGACGTATGCACAGGAGTACAGAAGTAAAACAGCAGGAGTGTTAGCTCTACAGAGGAAAAGACACGCCTGTTACGTCGCTTACTACCTGCTTCTTGTCACCAAATCGCCCGGTAGGATGGTTTCGACTCTCTCTGTAAGTGTACATCTCACTCTAGACTCTGGCTAACCCATTCTCTCCTCCCTCCGCAGCATTCCTACCAGCCCACCTATGGCTGTGCCACATCATACTGTTCACGGTAATACTGGTATAATGTTGGGCAACGATAAAAAAAATTAAATATTGCGATAGAATATGGGTAAAGTGCCTTTGTTTTCATACCCACATGGCGGCGACAGAGAATGAGAAGGGGGAAAGCGGATCGTTGAGTGAAACACATGAACCAGAATTGGTTTGTAAAAATGGTGCAGCTTCAGTGGTGTGGAACTGGTTTGGTGTTTGTCCATCAGATACACAACAAAGTACCATTTTTTTGTAGAACATGCAAGCGGCCGTCGTTATTGCCATATTTTTCAGACTAAGGTGCTCGTAAATCTGGGAGTAATCTGGGTCCTAAACTCCGTCCTTCAGGACCCAAAGTCAAACGAACGCTGCAGCATCACTGAGAGTTAAAAACTAAATTCTTTCAACAATAATAAAACGAACAGCATTGCTGCTTTACCAGGTGTAACAATTAAGTTTAACTTCCAGGCATCCATGAAAACAAAATTTATTATATTTAACGGAAGTTAGCTCGCTAGTTTCGCTAGTTACCTAAGCATGATATTGCACGTTCTGACTGAGAGATTTCTGAAAAATTCAAACGTACAGCTCTGCTATCACTTCCAACATAAATGAAGACAGGAAACTAAACAGCAGTGACGTTTGTAGGGTTACTGAAGTTGGGCTAGCTGGTATATAATGATGTGCTACGTGATCGCTAGCGACACAGCTATGTTAGCATAACATAAACAGTGAAGCTGGAGGACGAACACTAACACTTTTCCACTTATAAAAGTTAACGTGAAGGTTCCTCATGGTTAGAGACAAATGCAATCGCATGGCAGGATGCTGTAAACGGACCAAACTTCAGTCAGGAGAACAACTGAGATAATCCATCCACAATACGAGGTTAGTCATTAATATACTGCAACAACATGGGAATAGAGCAGCTGCCAGAGAATTCAACATTAATGAATCAATGGTACAGAAGTGGAGGAAGCAAGAAGAATGAGTTTAATAAAGTTTGATTTATCTGGCTGCTTTGTTTCTTGTGTCTTATAATCTCGTGCACCTTATGGTCTGAAAAATACGTATTTGACTTTTTTATTAACCATGTAAAGCACTTTGTGCTACATTTTTTTTTGTATGAAAAGTGCTTTATAAATAAAGATTGATTGATTTGGCACACTGCAGTTTAATGTAGCAAAGCACCTCTTTAACTTCAGTGGATATTATACATGGTTATGCTCAGGACATGTCAGCCCATTTCTACTGGAAATGCCTTTTGGTTAAACTGTCAGCGAGGAATTTGCATTTGCACTGTTACATTTTTATAAAGCTTTAATGTACATAAAAAAACAGCTGCTTGTTTAAGTGAAAATAAATGGATGGGGTTTTTGCGCTGGTAAAGTTGTGGAGTTGTATTTTGTCTCGCATCAGTTATATCGTTATTGCAAATTTTCAAATATATGTCGTGATAAATATTTTTGGCCATATCGCCCTGCTCTAAGCAGCCCACTTAATCCAAGCCCATATGTATTTCTCTGTAGTTTGTAAATAAACATTTTCACTGCACCATCTGCTCCTGAATCCAGAATCCTCCTATGCCATGACAGAACATCTAAATCAGCAACATTTTGGACTCTTCTGAAGCACCTTCTATCATGCTGTAAGCACCTGAGAGATGAGTTGGTATCTACGGATGAAACGAAATCATTTGAAGAACTTGTTACATTAGCCTTGAGAATAGTTAGCTTCATAACTTGGCCAGCTCCAGGCCTCGAGGGCCGGTGTCCTGCAGGTTTTAGATCTCACCCTGGGTCTACTCACCTGAATCAAATGATTAGTTCATTACCAGGCGTCTGGAGAACTTCAAGGCATGTTGAGCCATTTAAATCAGCTGGACACGTCTAAAACCTGCAGGACGCTCGTGGCCTGGGTTTGGACACCACTGCCATAACTGAATACTGAAAGAAACTACAAGTCACGATCAGCTTCCTCATCAAGAACATCGTGAGAAGTCAGTGCAGCTGAGCAGACTTACTCAGGAGGAGTGGTAGAGAAGGACTGAAGAATGGCCACATCAATTCTCCCTGTGCGATAACACAGGTGGATCCTGCAAAACGAGTGTGTTGTCTCTAGTACAACAACATAAGAAGCTTCTCGGATGAGAGGTGAAACGTCTTCAAGCAACTTAAAGAAGTCCAGACGCTTTTCTTTGCAAGCTCCTTTGACTATGATGACCTGGATGACTGAGAACCTTCACAGACGTTCTGCTATATGGTGAATGGGCTTTGCATCCAGCCACTGTAGAACAGCTTCAGCTGGAGCTTTTAGCCACTACATAGAGCAATAATCTTCACTAAGCTTGATCTTAGAAACACGTTCCATCTGGTGGACATTGGGGAGGTGACGAATGGAAAACTGTTTTCAACACTTGGACATTTCAAGCGTGCCGGGCTGACAAATGCCTCAGTTGTTTTCCAGGCTTTAATCAATAATGTGCTCTTTGTATGTGCACCTGTTTGACCTGCAGATTTTTTTCCAGAGAACAACTAGAACAGGAAGCAAGTCAGAGTTCTTCAATGACTATGAGACACTAAGTCTAGTCTTGGTCTTGGTAGCCGGGGATCCGTCCGCCATGGCCTCTGATCCTGGCTGCCACGTGGCACACATTGCATGCGACCCCTATGGCGCCCACTGCAGGTGGTGGGCCTGCATAAGAATGGGCCCATGTCCCTTTTTCGGGTTGCGCTCAGCCAGGCCCCATGGACCAGTGCCCGGCCACCAGATGTACAGCTTCTGGCACCCTCCCCGGGCCTGGCTCCAGGGCAGGGCCCTGGTAACACTATCCCAGGCAGGGTGAACTGTTTCCTTGATCTTGCACTCATAGGGGTCTTCTGAATTAAATTGAATTGAGGAGCAGACACAGACTGTTTTATATGAGATCCTTCTCATGCACTTCAACAGTCTTATTCATCATCCAGTCTTAAATGATCCTGTTATGACCAATGACTGCTCGACTGTGTCAAAGAGCTACTTCCACAGTGTGGAGAAGCCATAATTCTGACTCCACGCCAAATAAAAGGGGGAAACCCTCCCAGGGATTGACACCTAACAGTTAAATAGTTAAAGGATTAAACTTCTCTTTCCTTTCTTTAAACAAAAAAATATTTTCAAAAAACTATTCAAAGGTCCCAAATATCTTATTTCACTCAGGGGAGGAAGGCAGACGAGAGGCAGCTGTGTCATTATGGCGTTTGTATCCTGCTGCTACTGGGACCAGTTACAGTTCCTTTCACTAACACACACACATTCTAGTTTTGATATCTTAGTGAGGACACATCCTAGCCGCTCACTGTAACCATCAATAATGGATGGTTAACACTCAACCTAAACCTAACCATAACCTAACTGTAACCCTGACACTAGAACCACATTGTGAGTCTCAAACTCGTGAGGCACTTTTGTCCTCATAAATGACTGTTGGTCCCCACAAGTATAGTAACATTCCAATTCTTGGTCCCCACAGAGACATCTAAACAGGTACAAACACACACTTTCATGTATTTTTGTCCACAGTATAAAAGCTGTTTGGGGCTGGGAGGAATCAAGTCCGTCCATGGCAACTTTCCCCGACTGCCTTCCACATTCTTTGAGTGCTTGCCTTGTCTGCTCGCTCTGGCGCTTTAATGACTTCCTTCAAATGGTACCAACACTTCAGCAACGACTGCAACATCATTTTTTCCATCTTCACAGCCCTGGAAGCATTGGACAGTATCATCTATTACATGGAAAATATTAAAACAGCTCAGCTCACAAAAGCAGGGAAACCTTGGGTGCAAACATGTGGAGACCACTAATTCATTTACTGCATGTTGCCTCTGCTCAGTGTCTGCTCAGTAGAACATGGATCTACATGTTCACTCCTGCACTGGCCAAAGCTGGTACAGCTTAGACTCTTTGAGTGCTAACATTGGTGCTCCAATCATTTGGTGTGGCTCTAACGGTGTGATTCAGACTGAGCAGACCTGGTGCATTTTGAATCAAAACTGCAGAGTCATTTTACTATTATTTAATAAGGAAGAACAGAGAAGAGTCCATGACCACGTTATATCAGTAAAGATGTTGTGTCTGCATGAGAGTAGACTGTCTCTGCAGGCAGCATCACACCCAAACAGAGCAGACAGCCTGTTCATCCTGAGCTCGCCAAGGTCACCAAAGGTCAGGCGGACAAAAACCTGCAGTCTTAACAAAGCCACAGGCAAAGACACTCTTTATTATCAACTATCTAATAAAACGCAAAACAGCCAAGAAGTGAATCTGCCATGAATTTCACAACTTTACAAGCTAAGAAATAGACACTGAGCTTTATATTGATTAAATATGTTAAATAGATATTAAATTAAATATAGATCCTGATAAATGCCTCGTTAATTTTTCATCATAGAATTACTGTTGAAACAACCCCTTATCCATGTTTGATGCCCTGCAATGGACTCACAGCCAACTGTAGAAAGCAGCCCAATCAGAGGCACTTTTTCTTTGACCCAGTTTATACTAAGTGGAGATATTATCTGAATTTCAGGAGTGGGACCACACCTCATTCTCGCCGCCTCAGTTTATATATGCCCCCTTCACCAATACCCTCTGTTCTCATTTTCATGCCCACCTGGAGCCCAGGAGCCGCTGCCGGTCCTCTTTGAGGCCTTCCCCACACTGCAGCACCAGTACACGCTCCCTCATCCATCATCGTTCATCGTAACTGAGGATGTGGTCCCAGCTAGTGAAATTGCTAGTAAAAATGTTAATGTGATGAACTCACCAGCTACTGGCTCACTGACATCCAGTACAAGAAGGCCAGGCTTACCAAAACATACAGTTTGATTTGTGCGCTCTGCTGCTGCACACAAATACTGTCCAACACAAGGAATTCAGCCTGGATTTACACTCGTCCCAGTGTCCTATGGCAGGTCAGCTCTATCACAGGCAAGGACAGCTCTGACGCTTCAGAAGTGTTATCAAAATAAATAAATAAATAAAATAGAAATAACATAGTAGTTTGGATCAAAAGCCAGACTAAAATAATAAGTTTTAAGACGCAATTTAAAAGACTGCATGGACTCGGAGAGACGAATATAAAGAGGGAGGTTACTCCAGAGTCTGGGAGGTACGACAGCAAAGGCCCGATCCCCTCTGGACTTCAGACGAGACCTCGGCTGCGTCAGGAGCATTTGATTGGAAGATCTAAGTGCCTTATTAGGGATTTACAAATGGAGGCGCTCGCGTAGATAGCTGGGAGCTAAATTGTTTAAAGTTTTAAAGGTAAGCAAAAGAATTTTGAAATTGGCACGATATTCAACAGGGAGCCAACGTAGGTTGGCTAAAACTGGTGTGATGTGGGCATAATTTCTAGTTCCAGTTAAGAGACGCGCAGCTGCATTTCAAACTAACTGGAGCCGGTGAATAGAGGAAGGTGGGAGGCCCGAGTAGAGAGAATCACAGTAGTCTAATCTGGAAGTGATAAGACCATGAATGAGTTTTTTAAGGTCCTTCAAAGGGAGGTATGGCTTTGCTTTAGATATCTGACGCAGCTGGTAGAAACTGTTTTTTACCACAGAGGAGGTCGATTTCTTGAGCTGTCCAGGAAAACACCAAGGTTTCTAACAGTGAGTGAGAGATGGCTACCAAGGGGCCCTAAGGCATCAGTAAGTTGTTCCAGCGGGGTGTGACTATCAAAAACTAAAACTTTTGTCTTTCAGTGTGAGAGACGTGACCACGTTTGTACCTCATTTAGACAGTCAAACAGGGGTTCCAGAGACGTAGAGACATCTGATGTCAAAGGGAAATAAATTTTTATGTCGTCGGCGTAGCAGTGAGAGGAAATGTTATATTTTTTAAGTATTACTCCCAAAGGCAGCATGTACAAGGAAAAAGAACTGGGCCGAGCACAGATCCTTGAGGCACACCACAGTGAATTTGTTTTTAAAAACTGAAGCTGGCCCTCCACCTCTGTCAGTAGACTGGGGTGAGCTTAGAAAGGTGAATCGGGTTGGTTCTGAGAAAGAAAAGAACTCACCAGGGCGAAGCCAAGTTTCAGTCAAGGATAAGAAGTCCAGCCCGGATGAAAGAATCAGCATAAAGAGTCCTAAAGTTGGCAGCATGGTGTTCAGAAAACAGCCTGGGACTGGGAGGTCATTGTCAACATCAGGAGGCACTGACTTGGCCCCCCTCTACATCAACGGGGAGCGTGTGGAGAGGGTCCACACCTCCCGGTTCCTTGGTGTCCTCATCTCTGCTGACACCTCCTGGACAGACAACATCTCAGCGGTCGTCAAGAAGGCCCAACAGCGGCTGCACTTCCTGCGAGTCTTCAGGAAGTACAAGCTGAACTCCAACCTGCTGCTGACATCACGGTATGGTACGGCAGCTGCACTAAGGCGGATAGAGGCTTCAGAGTGTGGTCAAGACAGCACAGAAGATCATCGGCTGCCCTCTCCCCTCCCTGATGGACATTTATTCCTCCCGCTGCCTCAGCAGAGCAGCAAGCATTATCCATGACAGCTCCAGTCCGGTTCTAACCTGTTCAACCTGCTTCCCTCAGGGAGGCGCTACAGGTGCATCAGCAAGGAGACCCACAGACTCACAACAGTTTTTTCCACCCGTAACCTGAACTCACACATGATAAACACAGTTCCACCCCCCAATCTAGGACCTCTACACACAGACTACACAACTATCATCACCACTGTGCAACACTTAATTTAGGTGCAGTAACCCACACTGTAATATATAGCACTATGTTTTGTTTCTATATTTGTAGATAGTGCTGCAGAACTGTGCAACTCACCCCTCTTTCTTTCCCACGTCTGCACTGAATAGGAGATGCTCTGAAGCTTATTGTGCATGTGTGTAGTGACAATAAAACGCATTCTATTCTGTTTTTGTTCACATGCTAAGTTCAGCATTCAAAATCTTGGTGTAATGTTTGAGTCTTCTCTGAGTTTCAACTGTGTAAAATCTTTATCTCACTCCTAACATTTCTAAATTGTGAAACATGGTCTCCTCTGCTGAACTGGAAGAAATTATCAATGCGTTTCCATCATTGCATTTAGATTAATGTACTGGCCTCTGTGCTGGATTAGAGAAACCACCAAGGCTCTGCACCAGTCTACAGCTGACTCTGTCCATTCTTTTAAAAAGCACTTCAAAACCTTTTTGTTTAAACAGATTTTCTGTTGAGAAGTTTTTTAAAAATTTTAAAACTACAGGTTTATGTTATGTTGGCACTTAATGGGTTTTTTTGTGACGGTTTGTCTGTGAAAACGTCCTCACAATCACTAAAAACCAAAGAACACCACCCCCACAGTAAAGCGGTGGAAACATGGGTCATTTTTCTGCTAAGAGCACAACATGACCTCCCTGCATGGAGGGCCAATAGACAGGACCGCGTATCGTACTGTGACGAGGAACCTTCGTCCCATGAAGATGGATGTTCAAGCATGACGATGATCCAAAACATCGTGTCGAGGTAACGAAGCAGTGGATGAAAATAAGAGTGGCCTATCGAGTCTTCCACTCATCACCTCCAGCTGGTGACGGCAGATGGCTGCCCCTCACCGAGCCTGGGGTTACTTCTTCTTCTCTGTAATGTTGTAGGGTATTTACCTTATAAATATGAAATATATAAATATGAAACATGTCAAAACAAAGCAGAGACAGCGATCAGTGATAACTGATTCTCAGTGCTGGAGATAAGGATGTACGGTAACCTTCAACATTACACATCCTGTGGACACATACTGTTTGATCTATTGTTAGCATAAAGACGCTGACAGGTGCAGATGAATGAGCCCCTGATTTCTTCAGCCTACAGCAGACAGACTGTCAGGAGTTAGCTGCAGGACTGCAGAGCGTATGCTTGGTTTTATGTTGCGTTGTTGTTTTTAGCCTGACAGATGCCAAATGATCTGTCTGATCAAACGGGCGATTGTGGAAGAACACAAGCGCTTTGTCCTCTGGAGGCTGCTGACCTTCTCTGGCCACACAAACTGCTACACACTCACACTGACATTAACCTGTCAATGTGGTACACCACTCTATACTTCACATATCTTGGTTGTCCTCATTTACACGACAAACACTTAAATAGACACACACAGTGACACTGTACGCCACCCCGAGAGGCCCAGCGTGGCACGCTACTGGTGTGTCACATGCTCAGAGTCTAAACAGCCTCTGTGAACCCACACTGCTGCAAATATGTCGCCAGCACCTCCAGATTCAAATCAGTGTGTCATTGAGCAACAGAGGTTAGCAAAGGTGTCCCAGTCCAAATATGGTGTAACAGCAGGAACGTGTGGGACATTCCTTTCTTATGACTTCATAAACTCAGCTACTGGGAGATTAATCCAGCGTGGTGTGGCAGCTTTGATCGTAGACCAAAAATGTGCAGTCCAAAAAGATCCCAGCGTAATCAAAACAGGCCGTCCTTTGGCGTCCACCGGGCAGTGTTTTGTAAATAATATGTGTTTATCATTTATATGGGAATATAAAGAACTAGATTTAGCTGTTCTACATAAACAGCATATCCCAAATATCATCAAAACAGAAAATTAGAATAAGAGCTTTCAAATCTAATTTATTGGCACAATTATTTCAATTTACTTTGCTTTGGAAACAAATGTGCTGTGAGGGCTGTTTAGATCACATGTTACATAATGAAGTAATGAATGTCATTTCTAACTGTTTGATTTTATAAAGTATGTTTGATAAATGTGAGGTCACGTCCAATCTGGAAGAGACATGTTAAAAAATGACCACGGCCTGCACGACTTCACATTTGATGTTATAGTCAGTGTGTACTAGTGATGGGATTTCCGGCTCTTGTTAGAGAACCGGCTCTTCAGGTTGTTTTGTTGCTATAATTTACATTATTATTAACAATAATATAAAATTATGCACAAAAGGAATTACTAATGTAAAAAAAAAAAGTGGTTTTATTTATATATGTTTATATATAAATATATGCGGTGGCCCCTAGAGACAAAACACGTACAAACTCCAAAACACATTTCTAGCATGAACTGAACTTCCAAAGCAGAGCTACTAGATCACCTAAATTACACAATTGAAAGCATGAAAGCATATTATATTTAAATGTTCATTTTTTCATCTAGGGTTTGAGAGTAACGAAATTTCTATTCTCTGTATGTCCTGTACATGTGGCAGAATTGACAAATAAAGTTGACTTTGACTTTGATATGTGTATTGTTTGTGTATTTATACACAAGCACTCATAAATAGTCAAATAATAAAAAAAAAAAAAGTTCATTTACCTGTTACTACCACACACCAAATCCGGTCGTTGGTACTTGCTGGCTTGTGTAGCCACTAGGTAACAAAAGCTCAACACTACGCCCAGCATCCTGGAGCACTTCTGTTGTCTTTTGTACGTGTTTTGAGTTTTTATGTGCTTCTGAGTTTTTACGTGTTTTGCAGTTTGTACGTGTTTTTACGTGTTTTGGAGTTTGTACGTGTTTTTACGTGTTTTGGAGTTTTTACGTGCTTTGTCTCTAGGGGCCACCGTAAATATTCTTTTATTTATTCACTCCACATAAAATGTAATAAATAAATCATATAATACAAAAATCAACTATTCACATTTCAACTTTTAACTATTTAAATTTTCAGCTTTTTCCTTTAACAAATTTAAAGTGAAAACAACACAAAAGACTGCAAACCACAACACAATTAAATATAAATTATAATATGAAAACAAAAAGAAGATGCATATTCTCTGTCATATGGACCTGCATGAATAAACTTTCTGAATCCTTTATCATCTGCAACTGAAAATAGTTGTGGATGATTACTATACCTTTCTAATGTGACGTTGTTGTCCCTGCCTCTCTCTCTCTCTCCCTCTGGCTCTGTTCCTGTGCTACTGAGTGTAACTACCGCCCCTCCCCCCTCTGCCCAGCGTAAAGCACAAGGCTCGCGTGCAGAGTGAAGCGGAAAAAAGTGTGAGAGAGAGAGAGAGAGAGAGAGGGTGAGAGAAAGAGAAAAAAAAGACCCACGGCTCGGGATAAGGAGCCGACTCGCGTCGTTCATGTCAGAGATCCGGCTCTAAGAGCCATTTCGTTCGCGACCGACCCATCACTAGTGTGTACATGTTTCTATTACAGCAGTGCAACAGTGTTCAACCCAACGTATCTCTGTGAAAGACAAATAACTGCAGCTGAATAAAAGCTTTATTGCTGCCTAATTCATCGCTACGTGTACCTCCGTCCAAGATAATGGATGGTTTGTCATCTGCTGGTGTGTCTGCAGGACAAGCATGTAATGGGATCAGTGGGGATAAATTCATGGAGGAGAGGAGAATGAGACAGACCTAATGCTAGCTAATGAAAGGACAGCAAACTAACACAGAGGAAGAGGTCAAGGCAGATTTCTTTGCAGGGTGAGATGAGGAAGGGAGGAGAGTAACCACTGTGATCACCCAGAAGAGAATGACTCAGGTCTGTGTCCAGTCTCCCCAAATCAGCATGACACAGCAAACTAAGCTACATAAATCTCTGAATTACCAGCTGAGCCACTAATCCAGGCGGTATGACACTCGCCAAACTGCTAGTTCTGTGATATTTTACCACCGAGCATAAAAGTGCTTACAGGAAAGGCCAGGAAAGAATAAGCCATGAATACAGAGTTTAAATCATAAGAATATTTTATAACGTTTAACATTACGCAGAAGCATTTCATATTCATGAAACGCTTTCAATTAAAAGAAAACATCAAAACAGGTAATAAGGACACACCCAACATGCTCAACACCCACTTTAGTACTTCCTACTCAGCAGTTTCAATTACTGGTTAAAGCAAATGTGTTAGAAACTTAAAGCACGTAAAGAATCTGCTCAAGTCAAACAAGACATCAGACACACATCACCAAGAAGGCAAGTTTAAAGCAGTCCTACAGAAAGGTTTCAAAACTCACTCCCACAGCTTGATTCCAAGGATGTTAGATTCCTATCGGGCCTTTTCTACTGTTAATGTTTAAGCTAAATGACAACTTTGTTTGTCCACTGTCAGCATTCGAAACAACTTCTACAGGGTTTAATGGAGCACACAGATTTGACTTTTTACAAAAGCACTCAATGAGCTGTAGTAATGAAGAATTGTATCACAGTACGTTTTGTCATATCCTGTCTAAGATGTTTTTTCTTGCATGAGCCTAAGCACTCATTTATACTCGTATCCAATACAACTGATTTCGGTTTTATGCTTCCTAAAACCCTTAAAATTCCTTGTCAACGTCTTTTAGTTTAACCAATCCTAAAGAAAATCAAGCTTTGCTGCTCTACTCTATTTCCCGTTCCCTGCAACATGTGTGTGGATGCTGAATGAGACGGGTGGAGGGATGAGCGCTACATGGTTGTGTTTGAGCAGGAGGGCCGGATGATGAATGGGCTTTTATAGACATGCTGTTCGTTTACGGAGGCTTGTAGGCGATGATCTCTTTAGTGTAATATGAAAAGGAAACAGATACATCGTGATATCAAACACAATCCTACATTTGTGCCAACCTAATAAAATAATATACAGTACTGTGTGAAACTCATCAAGTGGCCTGAACTAAAAGTTCTCCAGCAAGTTCAGTAGCATTGCTACTTGAGATTGTTCATGTTGCAGCCAAGAACTTCACTGATGACTGCTGCCATGGTGTAAATCAGCTGGTTGGTTCCAGCGATGGTCACACTAGGGACTGTCCACTGCAGTAAAACTCTGCATTATCACTCCGTTACCTGCTGCAAGCACTGCCACAGTCTGATTTTCTTTCATCACTACCTGAATTGTTTGACTAAAAGGAAAAAGAAATGGCAGATGTCCTTCTCTACAGGGGAGAACTGTTGGCAAACTGTTCACCACCCCCCAACCGCCCTGTCTGTCATCACTCCACTAGCATTGCTGTTTGTAATTATATTCACTCCACTTTTACACACCTATACATAATATCCTAAAAGCCACAAATCAACTAGAACCCTGCTCTGTTTGGTAATGAACTGTGATAAAACAAATATCCCCTGCCTATGAAAAACCATAGACTTCCCAAGGGAGTCATGAGTTCATAATGTTCATGTTCATAAACACTGAAAGCTGACATGGAGTAGGTCCCAGGCCCTGAACTCCATAAGCAAGAAAATGGATTGATGTATAAATACACACACACACACATATATTAGGGGTGCAACGACAAACAAAATTCACGGTTCGGTTCAGTTCGATACTTTGGTGTCACGGTTCGATATTTTTTCGATACAAAAAAAATGTTCATGCCTTTTTAATTTGTCAGTTATTAAAATTATAAATATATATTTTTACTCAAACGTACAGTTTTTAAATTTAATGTTGCTGAAACAACAAAGTAATAAAAAATAAATAAATCTATCTGATGGAGGAATCGCTCATCTTTGGAAAAGAGAGTTTATTACAGAGAAATGTCTCTTTCAAAATAAAAGCTCTACTATACGCTTCTTCTGGGCTATATTCTCAGCAGCATATTAAACATATCAGGTCCCCATAAGGAGAATCCTGTGCTAACAGCTGTCTAAATGACTCGGGTAAAGTTTGTAGCATGGTGCTTGTTGTTTTGTCTGCTTCCACTTGTCTTTGCACCAGGATGATGTCGGAGTAAATGTGCAGTCATATTCGTTGTGTTCCCACTAGTGCTGTCAGCGTTAATCTGAAATGACGTTAACGCCACAACACGGCAAATCTCCGTTAACGAGCTACTGCGGATCGCCCCGTGCGTGGGGCTAGACGGCCAACACGTTAACGAGCTAACTGCGCTAACACACTAGTTCCCACCCATGTAATTGAGCATTGCGTGGCACATCCAACATGCTGTTTTACTTTAGTCCATGACGCGCTTACCTTCAGGGTCATACGTCACATGAAAACCAAAATAGTTCCAAACACCAGATCTGAATGAGGGTGGGGGAGGTTCAGTTTGCCATGTTGCAACGAGCTTAGCTTCTGTCTCGCTAGCTTGCCCTGCGCTCAGTGGATCTGTGCTCGACAGTGCAGCCTAGGCGGAGTAGTCGAACGCAGATCCACTGAGCGCTCAACACAGACAGCATCTGCAGAAGGAAAGTTGATAAAATAAATTACAAATATTGTATTGTTCAATACATATGTGTACCGAACCGAAAGCACTGTATCGAACGGTTCAATATCGATACGAATATCGTTGCACCCCTAATATATATATATATATGTGTGTGTGTGTGTGTTTCTGTGGTTCAGCATTATGATGCTGAACCACATCATAATGAATAAATGGATAAATTTCCAAAATCCCGGAGCAATGCAAATTAGCCGGTGCGAGGTAAGGAGCTCTGTCATTGGTTAGACAGTCTTAGCTTTGCACCTATACCAAAGGCCATTCAGCCTCTGTGTTTACACTCTGCCTACACAGATGTTGGACATGAGACGACACAGGAAAAGGATTTTTGATGTGAGGTTTTTATTGAGATTTTATTTCTTTTTTTTCTGATTTGAAGTATTTATTAATGGAATAATTATTTATTTTCAAATACTGATTTATAAATATTTATTTTATTTTATTTATTTTTTTTGCCTGTCCCGTTTGGCTCTTTTGCATCAGAATTGTTGTCTAAAGGCAAAGAAAGATGCCCAACGGATTTACTTTACCAAATTGACCATCCCAGCCTTGCCGTAATGGTCCATTTGATTCACCTTTTATTGTTTATTTTATTTTCACTTACTGAATACGGGACAGACTTGACTGGAGGAAAGAAGGGGAGAAAGAAAGAGAAACAGCTGAGAAGAGGGACGGGGGAGAAGGGCAAAAAACAAAAACCAACAGAATTTTCTTTTCAATTAAATTACTAGATAATAAATTACTTTTGTATTGAATAAATAAAATAACTTAAAAATGAATTTGTAAATTAATATTTTATCGCACAATTCATTGTTTAAGCAAAGAACTTTTTATTTCGATGCGCTGGATCTTCTGGTCCTCTGCACATAAGTGGATTTCCATTTAGACTTTATATAGACAACAACTCAAAGTGCTTTACAACAAGTCACATTCACCCATACGATCATCTAGTGCTGTACTTTAAACACTTTAAACACAAACACGGATACTGTGGGGAGAGGCCACAGAGGCACAGGGAGAAAACTCACACAGAAATCCAACAATTAAAGAGGAACCTTCTCGATGTAACACTACCATCCTGCAAGATGACCTGGTCCTGGGCCATCTTAATAAGCATGCTGTGCACAGTAGTTTCATATTCCTGCCAGAACAAACACCAGACAGTTTGTACACAAGACTCAGATTCTCGCTTTGCCAGATACAGACAATAGTTTAAGATCCTAATGTCTCTGCACAGCTCTGTATGTACTGAAATATCCAACCTCAGATATTTCCTGCTCACTCTCTGCACCGCCTTAGACAACAAGTAGTTCATGCTATACATAGCATTGACTTTTCATTCCAGCCATGTGCACTCATCAGGGCATCAGTGCTGCCGTAGTAACCACACTAACACTTCCTTGCACCTGTTGAAATGGCCTCAGTCTGATCGTGCCCTGAACAAACTCACCTTTAACATCCCACACACGGACTAAATATGTGCGTGTCAATAACACGTGACAGGAGAACATGCTGGTTGTCTGTCATGGGGCTGAATTAGAAACAGAGCAGGAACTACAGTTTGTCAGATTAAGACTGATCAGGTCCAACATCCGCTCCCAGCACTGATTTACACGTTTGGTGTCACATTGAAGGAAACGCCTACTGGCACAACCTGCATGTGTTAAACTGCTCCTGCGTGTAAACAGCGTGTCACTTACGGCTTTTTGCATCACAAGGACGCGCACTGGTGTCTCAGGGTGACTCAGATGTTTGCTGAATGAGGTGTAGACCGGACTAGGCGGGACTCATTTCAGCAAAACACGAGCTTTTCCACCCACCAGTGTTTATCTGTGTGCTTATTTTAAAGAATTATTCCATCGTTATCAAATACGAAGCATTACACGCACGTCGCGCCGTTTCTGCTGAGTCAGACACCAGTGCTCCCGTGTGCTGATTCTCGGGTCCATCTTAAACTGGTGTGTTTGCGAATGAACTTCGGTAAAACGTTACAACGTTACCGGGCGCGCAGAGGGTCTCGGAGGCGTGTCGTACCTGTCGGGTGGTCGCGGGCTCCTCGTTCCCGGTGGGTGAAGGTGTTTCTCCTTCAAGCGATGCTGGGGTGACCGGAGAAGAAGCCATGTCCCCCCGACATCACCTCTCACTAAGCGCCGCTCCTAGTGTGACTTTCCTCGGTGTCCTCCAGCGTGCAATACGCTGCCTGGCGCAGTTTGCACGGACGGTGGACCGGTTGCGTCGCTCGTCTCCTGCGCGATCAAAGTGAGTCTTCGGCTGCACAGTGCAGCCACTGTCCCTCCTCCGGCCGGCGGACTAGTCCAGGCGAGGCGGATGACGTTGTCCCGGGTCTCGCTCGCTCTCGCACATGCAGGACTTGGCCCAGTCTGTCTTCTTCTGCCACACTCTGCGCTCTGCTTTTCACTTCATGTCTTTTTGTTTTGTAAGGTGGCTAACACGATCACTCCTCTTCTGCCTGCAGGACTCTGTGACTGCTCTGTGCTGTGGCAGCACACTCCAGCCTGATAGTTCATTTTACAGCTTTTGGCACTGCGACGCTCTCCTCGGCTCGACAGACACAATCTCACCATGTCGGCACAATATACTGAGTGCAATCCATAACATGATTTTATCTCACTGTAACTTTGAAATCGACCAAATGTTGCGTAAATGACGTGTCACGTGACTTGAGCACATGCACACCCCCTGTCCTCACAGCAGACATTCATCTTCGCCCCCCCCCCCCCCCCGTGTTTTGAGATCATTGCTGCAACAAAAAGTTGCCACAGATATTTCTACATGAAACGTACTGAATCAGTTGGCACATATTTTATATATATATATATATATTAAATATAATATATATATATATATATATATATATATTATATTTAATATATATTAAATATAATATATATTAAATATAATATAATGTTGTTTTGTTGAGTGGCTGAAATAAAGCTGAATCGCATCACAGGAACGACACAGCCCTGTTCCTCCAGGCTGTTAACCTGTGAATCAGCAAACATGTGTGATTTATTGTCATTCATTTGCTGAACAAACTTTCCTCTGAACTTTGACCCTGAAAATTCAATTCAATTTTATTTATATAGCGCCAAATCACAACAAAAGTCGCCTCAAGGCGCTTCATAGATACAGAGAAGAACCCAACAATCATATGACCCCCTATGAGCGGCTCCCTAACCATGGATTGGAGAAGAATGTGAGATGGTAACAATGACAGCTCAGGAGATGGCAAATACACTAGAAGAGCTACCTTTATATCACACTGAGCTGAGGGTTTGTCAAGCCCAGCTCAGATTTTCAGGAGAAAGGTGATGTGAACCAAAAGCAGGAGGAGATCATCACTGCTGGACTGAAGGCTAAGAAGGAAGAGCTTCTGCTGTTTGCAGTGTATACTGCTGTGGATGCTGTATCGTGTGACATGCACAAGATGTTTTATGCAGACTGAACTCTTTCTTTGTAGTGTTTACCTGGAGAAGATCGGAGGGGCTGGCTAAAATGATGAAAGCTCGAAGCAGATTAGAACACCGCTTTGAAAACTTGTACATGTGCTGTGGGTTTGAGGGGGATTCAGTGACCTTGTGGGGCCATAACAGAGAAATGACAGCAGTGTAGTGGATCAAATAAAGAGTGATGATGTTATATTTGTGACTGTAGCAGGACAAAGGCTCAAAAGGTTGCAGGCGTTGTTAATTGAGCAGAAGATGGACGGCATCAAGCCCTCTCCTCGACAGCTACAGGATCACAGTCTGCAGGTTCAGTTATGCAACGTTTTAGCATCGATGCGTGAAGTTAAGAGCAGACAGGGAGGTTATTTTTGCACTGGGCTGGAATGACTCAGTTTACCTGTCAAAGGCTATCACGGCTGGGAGAAAACCCTCAGCATTAGTAAAGAAGGACCACGGTGGCCTCTGGGTAGAAACACTGCAGAGTTCATGTGGATACGCTGCTGCATTAGGTCAGATAGAAATATCATAAAGCATCATTAAGTAAAAACGTTTATTAAGAACAAATGTTTAAATATTGTTAACGTGTTTCCCAGAAACATCTGTAGAGACAAAGAGCTTTCTGTTGTTGCTTCGAGGAAACAAGCTCTTCTTTTTAGTTTTGTCCTGGTATTTATTCCAGGACGGACTCATCCACTGAGCAGTGTTTGGGTTTCTTCGTTTTCCTCGTTCTGGATGCAAACTATTACAACTCGGGCTTTATTTCAGTGACAATGGCCTTAAGCTGCAATACAACAGGAAGTTACTCATATATAGTAATTTCCCAGACCATATTAAAAATTCATTAACAGGAAATACAAATGATGGGACAATGCCACAGCATGGACATTAGAACAGTTGGGAAAATTTACCTGGAAAAAGGTGAAAATGAGGCTTCATTGAACTGGAATTACAAAGACCAGGAATGTGAGATCCACCAGCCACAACTGAGGGTTTTTACACGTCATATCCTCAAAGTAGAACTACAGTGATCAAAAGAATCGACTTTAATGTTATTCTTTCTTTCTTTATGTCAGATTTAACCCCCCAAAAAGCTTTAATCTTTAACTAGTCTTTGGACGTAGCTACAGTACGGTCAGGTTGACAGTTTATGGGTAACATGTGGCCACCAGGCACTGCGACACACTTCCATGTTATATTACCTTGGCGTCCCGTAGGAATACAGGAGAATCATGTGAGGAATCTAAGAGTTCTTTCTTAATTCAATTCAGTTTTATTTACACAGCACCAAATCACAACAGCAGTCGTCTCAAGGTGCTTTAATAGATACAGAGAAAAACCCAACAGTCATATGACCCCCTGTGAGCAGCACTTTGGCGACAGTGGGAAGAAAAAACTCCCTTTTAACAGGAAGAAACCTCCGGCAGAACCAGGCTCAGGGAGGGGCGGGGCCATCTGCTGTGATTGGTTGGGGTGAGAGAAGGAAGACAGGATAAAGACATGCTGTGGAAGAGAGACAGATGAACCGCTGAGTGTTGTCCCGTCGAGGTGGCTCTTCTATGTTGTGCATTTATGGCACCAAACCACAAATGCAAAGGAAGAAAGGGTCGAGGCACAGCACCCAGCTGCCTGACAATATTCAGGCAACGTCCAAAGCCCCACAAAGGACCTACCCACACCCCACTGGCCCCGCCCAGATCAAGGAGCTGTCACAGCAGACAAAAATGTGAAGTCCGCACATAGTCGCCATGGCACCCACCAACCCACCACACCATCCCCCATGGAGCTACCAGGAGAGGCATACTGGCCCACTGAGGATCACAGAGGAGCAGACCCAGGGGGGCTGACAGCACAGCCCCCACCCACCAGTCCTGCAGCTTATTTTATCTTGTCAGCGTGAGCCCCACCTAAAGGGGACAGAGGGATTAGTGAGTTGCATTAGTGGGGCAGGAGAGAGTGAAGCAGGGGAGCCAATGTCACTGCGATACGACTCCTCAACACCATCCAGCCTGCCCCACCACTCATAATGAGTCCTGCTGTGCTCTGTAGCAATGATGCATTTTATGTGTGTGTGCCAGGTTAGTGCTGTGGATTCAAAGGAGCACAGTTCCACTAAACAGGAGATCAGGATAAACCCCAGTAACCAACCCTGCCCCCGCCATCACATATTCTCAATCCCAGCAGAGGCCAGCCCCACAATGACATGCCACACGTGATACACAGCCAACATTACTGTTATAATTACATCTTTATTACTTTCCTTTCAACCTCTTTATTTTGCACCTTAAACTTTCTTCGGTTGCTACAAGCCACAAAGTCCTTTATGGTTTGTCTCTGTTGTGTGGAGGGCTGTTTTTAAGAGCTCAAAAATGGGTGTATCAGAGTCAAACAGGCAGCACAGTGGAAAAGTGGTTGGCACTGTTTCCTGACAGCAAGAAGGTTCTGGGTTCAAATCCAACATCTAAGCTGTTTGCATGCTCTCCCCATGTCTGGGTCCTCTCTGGGTTCTCTGGCTCCCACAGTCCAAAGACGAGCAGTTAGTGGGGTTAGGTTGATTGGTGTATGTGCCCATGAGTATGAGTGTACACGGGTGTTTCTCTGTGTTAGTGACAGTCTGACAGAAGGCTGCATCCCTCAGCCTCATGTGGGCTGTGTAGCCCCTTTACAACTGCAGTGAGAGCTCAGACCTGTTTCTGGTGGGTGGTGGACTCCTCCAGGGCTTCCCCTGATTCCCCTTCTGCCACAGAAGACTGTGGCCTCAGAAACTCATATCTGCTTTTTGCAAATGAAGCGAACCTGTTGGCTTCATCAGCAGGGGCGGATCTAGAAGGGTGGCATGGGGTGGCAAGTGCCACCCTAAAATGATCCCTTGCCACCCCAAGTGCCACCCCAGTTTTGCATATGACAGTGTTGTTTATTAAAATAAGTTTAACAGTTTGAGCGTAGTTACAGTCAGCAGTGAATATAAATGCTAGAACTGGATATATTCCATAGTGTCCCCCCCTCCACATTAACAAATGGTTCAGCCCATAGCAGGACGGCTTTTTTCTTGTTTTCAGCAGCAAGCGATGCTTATGATTGTGCCAGAGCACATTTTGAACAACACCATGGGAATTTTGGATTTTACACAGGTGGGTGGATGTTACACTGTGGAAATGAAGGAAGGTGAGTGCTATTTTAAATGGTTGTAGAAAATGAAAAAACAGCAGGTGTATTGGCTGCATTTTTAGATAAATAGTTGTATCTGTTTACAAAATGTACAATTTATATTTGCATTTCAAGTTATAAACATTTACCCAACACGTCTGTGGTTTTTTTACAGTAAAAAATACTGCTAGGATTTTAGGTTCTTTGTGTGATTTCAGATCAGTAATAGTTACATTAATAGTAATAGTAATACTAATGCAGTATGTCAGTGAAAAAACAACTAAATTCAGTTGAGCTGAAAAGATACCAAACAAAGCAAGAGGAGGAAAAAATAAAATGAAACAATCTGAGGGTGAAATACAAACGTAAACTCAAAGGAGTCACAAATGTCCGGTTGTGTTTCAGACCTCAGAGGGTGAATCCAACAAATCATGAAAAATGAGGTTTACATGTTTGTTCATGACAGTGCAGATTTCTGACATTTTGTGTCATTTAAGCTGCAACAATGTGACAGTTTTCTAACAAAAACAGTGAAACTTAAGTTAGACTTGTGTTTGTAAATGAAGCGCCCCATGTTGTGTAGCTTTCTGGAGTTTATACTTATTGGGCTACATATGTATTTAATATACAGGCTGTACAGTACATAACATCAAAACTCACATGTTTCATGTAACTAAAGTGTGTAATCATGTGGGTACAGACAATAATTAAGTTATAAATGGTAAATGGCCTGTATTTATATAGCGCTTTTACTAGTCCCTAAGGACCCCAAAGCGCTTTACATATCCAGTCATCCACCCATTCACGCACACATTCACACACTGGTGATGGCAAGCTACATTGTAGCCACAGCCACCCTGGGGCGCACTGACAGAGGCGAGGCTGCCGGACACTGGCGCCACCGGGCCCTCTGACCACCACCAGTAGGCAACGGGTGAAGTGTCTTGCCCAAGGACACAACGACCGAGACTGTCCAAGCCGGGGCTCGAACTGGCAACCTTCCGATTACAAGGCGAACTCCCAACTCTTGAGCCACGATCGCCCCATAGACTATATTTATATGAAAAACGTGCATACTTACTGCATTTGAATCATTTTAACCACATGTAACCACCTGCATATGTGTTTGGGGTAAAAAGGCTTTGATTTTGCCACCCTAAGAAAATTTCTCTAGAGCCGCCCCTGACCATTTCACAGGATTTGCATTTAAAGATGCAACAAGACTAAAATGGTTAGGGTCAGGAGGTCAAAGGTCAGAGCTCCTGTGGGTCTGAGGGCGGCCTCACGCTGGAGAAGGATGAAGGAGTCTGACCTGAGCCAGTGTTTGACATGAACACATCAGCACTGCTGTCAGTGAGCCTAACGACAGCCGTTAGCATCATTTCAGTGTTTCAGTCATAAAAACACTTCCTGTCTCTGTGGTGGTTACAGTGACATCATGCAGTTTGTGCTTTGACCTCCAGAGGGCGACAAATCAGCACAGACAGAGAGCTCCATTCAAACTTTGCTGCCATCAGGAATAATTCTTCAAATATAATCATCAGTGTTTGAGCAGTTATGATATCAGGGACAATCTAGACATGTGTGACAATACTGAACATGTCACATGACACACCTCAAACATCATGTGATCCACTCTCAGTCTGCACTTTCATTCATGACTTCAACAGGTTGAAATGAGCTTTGAAGAAACATCAGTTCAGTGCTGAAATATTTAAACGCTGCAGGAAGAACAACAACAAATTGATGACGGATGTTTGTGCTTCAAACAGGAAAACCAGCAGAAATAAATCACAGCCTGCCAGAGGTTTGGAGTTTCCGAGGTGCACCTGAACGCAGCACAGTGTTCCAATGCTCCTGATTGTCCTCAAACGTCTCTTTGGGTGTTTCCTTCCTGCTCAAAGTTTAATTTCACTTCCTGAACTTCGTGGAGTGGAGCTTGTTGTTGGTGTGTGAAGAAACTGTAAGTTTGCTTTGTTTCCTCCTTTAACAGTTTGTCTTTAGGAACTTTACTGTTTGTTCAGCTCGTGTTTGATTTCTTCACACAACAAACTGTGTGTGTTTGTATTTCCGGTCTCTCCATTAAAGTCAGTGTGTAATGTTTCCTGGCTAACATCAGCTGTGTGCAGCTTAGTTCAGCACAAATCTGCCGCTCCATAGTTCACGGTAACGGACTCACAGCTGGACCAACGAGGCCGAGTGTGTCCGCCACTCTGAGCTACGTTCGTGTTTGTGTACTTGTAGTTTGTACTTTGAGTTCACTCAGAGCCCACAGAGGACGCAGCGTACGTGATGACGTCACAGCCCTTTACCTCCTTTACTGTCACTGTGATTAATATTTACACACGAGACACCTGCAGAGCTCTGACGCTGAGCTAGCACACAGCATGCTAACACTAAGCTAGTCAAGAACCCAGAGTGAGTTAAAGCTGAGTAAACACTGACCCCAGACCAGCACCGTGATAAAGTGAGCTGCTGCTGCTGAACTTGAACAGGTAACAAAGTGATGAGCAGTCAGGCTGCAGGTTTCTACCTGTTCATGTTTCTACAGTAGAATCACTTTGAAGTGTCTTTGTGCTGTTTCATCTTTGATTTGTGTTCATAAACACTCAGAGAAACATCACGTGACCTCATCAGGATCTGTGTTGGTGTGTGGGGCTGTACCTCAGCTTCATGTTGTTACATGCTCATTTGTTCATTTTAACATCAAAGTAATGTTATGAGGAGTAATGAAGTAACGTACTCCATTACTTTTAATCAAAGTGTTCTGTGTAATATGTGTAATAATGACTGTTTTGAGTAATGACCAACACTGATCACAACAAAGAGGAAATGCCTCCAACATGCACAAACATTTGAGCCACAACATGCAGTTAATGTGCACAAATGTCTTTGATATGCTGCTCAGTGATGGTGGTGACTGTCAGAGCAGAGCTACTGAGAATCAATAAGTAATATCAATGATGGGATCAGAATCACTAAATTCTTCTCATCCCTGTCAGTATCATACATGTGCTGTATAATGTGATAAATGTAGAGGTGCTGGCTGTTCTCTCACTCTGCTGTTTAGCTGTAAAGGACGCCTCCCTGCCTTTGTCTCATTCATGACCTTTAATAGTCTCTTCTAACATGCAGAGATCTGTATGATCTGTTTCATAGAGTCTAACCAGCCTGTACAGGTAACAACAACAGTCACTGCATCACTGACACACAAACGTCATCTCTGTCAATAACAACATTCATACATGGAATAAAAACACATCAGTGGATCATTGCTGGAGCTGATGTTTGTGCTCCTGGTGCAAAGGCTCTCAGTTTCCTCCTTGAAATAACATCAGTGGTGGGTCAGCGACATGCTTTCTTTCCCTCTCAGGTTTAAATATCTGGGACTCTCCACCGTTTGGTTTTAGAGCTGAAGAAGCTTCTCAGATGAAACGTCTTCCAGAAACTTAAAGACGTCTCTTTTCTCTCCAAGCTCCTTAGATCACATGACCTGGATGACTGAACCTACAGACATATTGACCTGGTTTCATGGTCACATGACAGGTCAGAGGTCAGCGACTGTAACTCAGTTCCTCCTGTTAATGTGAACTCACTGAGTGTTTGTGGTTTACCTCTCAGACTGACTGAAGACGATGATGGAGGAAGAGGAGGACAGAGCAGAGTCTGCAGGGTCCAGCTGTCCGTCTGTGAGGAGTGACCGGTCCAAAGATCATAATCCAGCCTTCAGTGGTGAACCTGGAGCAACGAGGTCAGAGAGCTGAACTCACTGAGTAACAGAAATAATTCTGCACTGACATTATAATCAGTGTTGACTCTGGTTGATTGTCTGACTGTGTTTGTGAGCTGAGAGGAAATGAAAATGAGTTTGTAACAAAAATCAGTTTTGTCCAGTTTTCCTGTAAAAAGCTGAACTCTAATCTAAGAGGATGTTACTGACAGGAAACAGCTGCATTATCTGCAGTCTGTGTGATCACAGCTGCTTCAATCATGTTTGTGTCTGCAGAGGTCAGAGGTCACAGTCTGCAGGGTCCAGCTGTCCGTCTGTGAGGAGTGACCGGTCCAAAACTCCACCCCCAGTCTTCAGTGGTGAACCTGGAGCAACGAGGTCAGAGAGCTGTGATGACTCCTTTACATGTTTGTGTTTCCTGGATAAATATGACCTGAAACATCCTCAGATTGTTACAAAGATTCATTAAAAAGAAAACAATGAAAGAGAAAAGATCCAAATGTTCGACTTGGTCATTTGCTGTTTGAGGACAGTGATGCTCATATCTGTGGGGAAAGTGTGACCTGAGTGGGTTCATGTTTGTCTTTAAAGAACAGAGCTGCTCTGATTCTCTTTGTGTCTGATCTGTTAAACAGTCTGAGAGGTCACACAGAGACCCAGCAGCTAAAGCCTGGATCATACTGGCTGCTGTTACTCCATCAGGACAACACTGAACCACAGTGGTGTGGATGTAGTGGATAAATCCCACCATACTGATGCTCAGAGTTAACCACAGGGAACAAAACCAGATGTTACCTTCAGATTGTGACCTTTGGAGTGGACGATGCAGATTTCAATAGAGAATAAATGTTGTTGTTTTTCAGCTGTGAAGAAAGAATCTAATTTTCTGAACTTAAGAATTTATGATGCTGGAAACAACATGGAGACTATAACACAACATTTCCACTGTGTTCATAGAATGAATGTAAAACTGTCAGACATTCATTAAATATGCAAAATGTCTACAGAAGCATCAGAGGGTCAGACGTGAAGCACTCAGTGATTTTGATCAAATGACTCATCAGTTATTGATCTGTACTACACTGATCTACCACGTTAGTAAAGCTGGTGTTCTGGTGGTGGAGGGAGACTCGGATCATGTTCTGGTTTTGGAGCAGTGATCTGCTGATGGTTCAGTTTGATGAGCTTCTTCAAAATCATCCCTGACATCACCACTGAAAGGACGTCCATGAAAACAGACTGAAAATTACTGATATGTTCACAATCTGAGAGTTTAAAACTTGACAGACTTGATTCAGATGAAGTTATTTGAGCAGAAACTCCTGGATCTTTATCCTGTGTTGATCTAATCCTTCATGGTTCCTCCACAGAGTGGAGCAGCAGAGCTCAGAGGTTCCCAGTGGTCAGTCTGCCCAGCAGCATCAAACACAGCTGGACTCCATATTTATGGTCTGTACATGTACAACAACTACTGTTACATCTGTTCTGTTCACAGTCATCTCCATGCTGCTCTTTGTAGACCAGTGGATCGTCAGTGTGTCCAACATGGATCTGATGTTTGGCTCCATGATTTCAGTCTGATTGGCTCATTCATAAATATTCTGTTCCAGCTGCTGGAGGACAACATCATCACTTTTGTGAAGAACGAGCTGAAGAAGATCCAGAAGGTTCTGAGTCCAGATTACCCAGAATGCTTTGAGAGTCAGAGGAGCAGCAGCAGAGAGGCATTTGTGAAGATCACAGTGGACTTCCTGAGGAGAATGAAGCAGGAGGAGCTGGCTGACCGTCTGCAGAGCAGTAAGAGGATTTATCTAAAGATTTAAGCTGCTGGATAAATGAACATTTTCCAGAGATGGAAGATGGAGCAACATGTTTTAAAGATTAGTTCTTTTTGGAATTGAGTGTTTATTTTTCTTCTCATTCAGAACTTCCAGCTGCTGTTTGTCACCGTAACCTTAAATCCACCCTGAAGAAGAAGTTCCAGTGTGTGTTTGAGGGCATCGCTAAAGCAGGAAACCCAACCCTCCTGAATCAGATCTACACAGAGCTCTACATCACAGAGGGAGGGACTGCAGAGGTCAATGATGAACATGAGGTCAGACAGATTGAAACAGCATCCAGGAAACCAGACAGACCAGAAACAACCATCAGACAAGAAGACATCTTTAAAGCCTCACCTGGAAGAGATGAACCAATCAGAACAGTGCTGACAAAGGGAGTGGCTGGCATTGGGAAAACAGTCTTAACACAGAAATACAGCCTGGACTGGGCTGAAGACAAAGCCAACCAGGACATCCAGTTCATATTTCCATTCACTTTCAGAGAGCTGAATGTGCTGAAAGAGGAAAAGTTCAGCTTGGTGGGACTTGTTCATCACTTCTTTACTGAAACCAAAGAAGCAGGAATCTGCAGCTTTGAAGACTTCCAGGTTGTGTTCATCTTTGATGGTCTGGATGAGTGTCGACTTCCTCTGGACTTCCACAAAACTACAATCCTAACTGACCCTAGAAAGTCCACCTCAGTGGATGTGCTGCTGATAAACCTCATCAGGGGGGAACTGCTTCCCTCTGCTCGCCTCTGGATAACCACACGACCTGCAGCAGCCAATCAGATCCCTCCTGACTGTGTTGGCATGGTGACAGAGGTCAGAGGGTTCACTGACCCACAGAAGGAGGAGTACTTCATGAAGAGATTCAGAGATGAGGAGCAGGCCAGCAGGATCATCTCCCACATCAAGACATCACGAAGCCTCCACATCATGTGTCACATCCCAGTCTTCTGCTGGATCACTGCTACAGTTCTGGAGGATGTGCTGGAAACCAGAGAGGGAGGACAGCTGCCCAAGACCCTGACTGAGATGTACATCCACTTCCTGGTGGTTCAGGCCAAAGTGAAGAAGGTCAAGTATGATGGAGGAGCTGAGACAGATCCACACTGGAGTCCAGAGAGCAGGAAGATGATGGAGTCTCTGGGAAAACTGGCTTTTGATCAGCTGCAGAAAGGAAACCTGATCTTCTATGAATCAGACCTGACAGAGTGTGGCATCGATATCAGAGCAGCCTCAGTGTACTCAGGAGTGTTCACACAGATCTTTAAAGAGGAGAGAGGACTGTACCAGGACAAGGTGTTCTGCTTCATCCATCTGAGTGTTCAGGAGTTTCTGGCTGCTCTTCATGTCCATCTGACCTTCATCAACTCTGGACTAAATCTGCTGGAACAACAAACAACCTCCAAGAAATCTAAATTATTTAACAAACCAAACCTACAATCTCTCCACCAGAGTGCTGTGAACAAGGCCTTACAGAGTCCAAATGGACACCTGGACTTGTTCCTCCGCTTCCTCCTGGGTCTTTCACTGGAGACCAATCAGACTCTCCTACGAGGTCTGCTGACACAGACAGGAAGTAGCTCACAGACCAATCAGGAAACAGTCCAGTACATCAAGGAGAAGCTCAGTGAGAATCTGTCTGCAGAGAAAAGCATCAATCTGTTCCACTGTCTGAATGAACTGAATGATCGTTCTCTAGTGGAGGAGATCCAACAGTCCCTGAGATCAGGAAGTCTCTCCACAGATAAACTGTCTCCTGCTCAGTGGTCAGCTCTGGTCTTCATCTTACTGTCATCAGAAGAAGATCTGGATGTGTTTGACCTGAAGAAATACTCTGCTTCAGAGGAGGCTCTTCTGAGGCTGCTGCCAGTGGTCAAAGCCTCCAACAAAGCTCTGTGAGTACATTTGTACTCATGTCTTTACTTTTAACATCCAACTGTGTCAGTAATTTATTTCACCAGGCTTTCTGTCTCTGTATGAAATTGTAAAGTTTTGGGATTTCTCCAATACAACTGTGACCTCTTTAATGCCTCCAGAACTCGAGACGCTGGATTCACCATAAACTCTGATCATCACTGCTGCTGTTATGTTATCAGTCTTTGTTTAAACACTTAGGCTGCATGTGCCTGATGTTGACTTCATATTCACATGCATGCTCCTAGATACATTTCTACTGCAGGTCTATTTTAGTCACAAATGTTGGTGAAACACTTGCTTTTACATGCATGGTGGGTCCTGCATTAAAGAAAGCATTTGAATTACTCAGTGAATCCTGGCAGCCAGAGAAACATCCTTAGTTCCACTTTAAACTAAACTCTGCTTCGGTCTTCCACAGTGTGTTTGTTGTTTCTTTGTTGTTGTTGGCCTGCTCTCTCCTCTCACTCCAATCTGGTTGCAGCAGATGTTTGTCCCTCCCTGAACCTGCAGACTTGGGTGCAGCACCTCAGTTCATCTTCAGTCTGAAACCAGCTGTTGTAGCTATATCCCCTCAAGCACACCTTCCCTGGTCATCTCTGCTGTGGTTGCTATAAAATTTAATCTTGATTAAAAAAAAGAACAAAAAAAGTCAGACTTGATGCCATTTGTTGGCAGCATGGTGCCTGTTTGTCTTTGATGATAAACTGCAGCACAGTCTAAAGCAAACCTTCTGACTTTATTGACTTTATGCATGTATATATTCTTCCTGTTCACCTTGGACACACAGCAGCTCTCTGTTTGTTGTGATTGGATCTAGAACAGCCAACATATCCTAATCTAGATGATTTCTAAGGTGGTATCTGGGACGAAAAGTTAAAATCAGCTTGGATGGCCTGTACTGTATGATGGCCTTGGTTGCACCACATTGATAGCCATGCAGGGTGGTTCACTACTTGGGCAAGAAGACCGAGGAGTGAGCCACCCTTGGTCAAAGCTTGGCCATTCAAGCTCACTGTTTTCCCCTTGTTGGTTGATGATAGTATTTTTTTTTACCTGACTTATAGTCATCATTGTCTTCAAATTAACTCACACACTGCTGACTGCTGTAGCTTACCTGGCTGAGCAGGTGACCCATGCACTGAAGGTTAGAGTCGTGACTCCAGGGCCTGGTTTGAGTCTGCCCAAGACCATTTCCTGTGTGTTATTCTCCTCACTTCTCCCTCCCTTCCTGTCTTCTCTGTCCTGTACAGTGAAGACAAAAGGCCTCGAGTTCTGAAAACTCTTCCCCTTCATCATCTTCCAAATCATCTCTCTCATCTAAAATCACCAGTATTCTCTGAGTAGAGAATCTTTTCACAATCTTGAATGATAAGGATCCAAGTGGGTAAAGTTATTTATTTGTTGTGTTCCTATTTGCAGCTGGGATAGATTAAGAAAAACTATCGGCTGCCCAAATTACATCCAGTTTAGAAGACAAACATTGAGTGAAGTGTTTGTTTCATCATCCTTCACAACTCATCAACCAGGTGTCACAAACTGCAGCAGGACAGTACAAAGCATGTCATACTGGATGGCTGCAACAACCAGAGTTTTACCTACCTTTGGTATTTGGTGACAGCATGAGCGTAATATTTACTGAACAGAGTCGTCTTCTGTAATCTATTCAGATTCAGAACACTGTATTTATTTTCAAGGGGCAATTAGGATACTGAGCTTTCCAACCGTACATACAATACACAAACATCACATTGGGGAGACGGGTCAGGCTAGGTAGCTGGCCGGTCAGCCGCTAGAGCAGCGACCCGGAACCGAACAGCAGAAAATGCACAACATCAGGAAAGATGAGGAGAAAAAAGAACTCCTCCCAGACTGAGCTCCAACAGGGAGATCAGTTTGAGAACAGACAAAAAAAATGACCCCAGCGCAGAGCACATGAAAACTCTTAATGCGCCATAGAAACACATGACAAGCAGCAGGGATGGGTAAAAGGTGAGAGACAGCCGGTGTAGACAGCGCACCCGGGCCTGCAGCATTTGCGCTGGTCCCCTCGACCCACCGTCTGCACCGGGAGGGGATAAGCATGCTTAGGATGGGAAGGAACAGTCTAAACACCGTCTGTTATCAGGGTGAGATTTGTTATGTTCAGCTCCAGCCTTGAGACCACAGCTGGCGCCGGTATGTTAGCCGCATGAGATGATGGTGGTTTTCTTTGGTGCGAACAACTGCATGTCAATTTCACAGCTGATCTAACAGTCCGTCACTCGTCTCTCAATCTCCCGTTGGAGAGCCACGAGCTTCTCCGAGAGGTTATCGGTTTTGCGCTCAAAGAGCAAAGTCTGAGAACTCACGACCGCCATGAGCTTCTTCAAGATCTTATCCGTGCTGCGTTCAATGAGCCCATTTTGAGAAGTCACGACCCGTCCCATTGTTTCAGTCACAGCGGGCAGCCTTGTGGGGGTTTGAACAGCTGATTCTGCTTTCTTTAATCTTCAATAAGCCAGGGCCAAGCCAGCTCAGATCAGCAAGAACCCTTTGCTGCTGTGAATGTCCGTGCTGCTATATTTCAGGATCAGGCTCTAAATGTACAAATGGATCTGAGAAGATTTCCAATCATGTTTCTACTAGATTTACAGTTTGTTTTCATGTCGTCTGACTCAGATGGTGGAGCAGGTGGAGCTTACAAGGAGTAAGTGCTGCTATAGAAGAAGAGTTGTGTTTTAATGAAGCTATTTAGTTAACCAATAATTGTATTGCATGCTGGCATTAAAAATGTTTCATTTGACTGATTTAATTTGTTTGTTTGTTTTCTTCCAGACTGAGTGGCTGTAACCTCTCAGAGAGAAGCTGTGATGCTCTGTCCTCAGTTCTCAACTCCCAGTCCTCTAGTCTGAAAGAGCTGGACCTGAGTAACAATGACCTGCGGGATTCAGGAGTGAAGCTTCTGTCTGCTGCACTGCAGAGTCCACATTGTACACTGGAAACTCTCAGGTCAGGATCCAAACATATCATTAAATGATATTATTGTACAAACAACCAAGCTTTATAGAATTGGCAGGTGAACTTTTCTTTATCTTTGGATTGCTTAGGAGATTCTTAATTACTGTCTGAACATTTTTTACAGTCACATATTTTGTTTTAATGGTCAAACAGAATTATTGTTCAGTTCAATGAGCAGGTAGCTGTGAGATTCATAATAATGAGGTATATTTGTATTAAAGATGACTAAACTTGAACAGTAGCTGTGTGAGTTACTTTGTTTACTCATGTGTGCTGATGTTGTGAGTATTTTAAAGCTGAAGTAAACTTGTAATGAGTTTAATAGAGTTTCTGAAGTAAGTGTACTTGGAGACATTTATGTGTTTACTAAAGTCCAGGAGCAGGAGGCTGTGTGTAGCATAGAGGAACCCAGACCTCAGCTTTGTCTCCTGGTTTCTGTTGCTGCTGTTACAGTTTCCCCTCATCGTTCCTTCAACAGTCTCCTCACTGTAACAAATCAAAGTGTTACTGTATAGATTCACGTCTGAATGTTGCCATGTGCTATTAAAACTGAAAGCGATGTTTCATACACCCACGTGGTTCAGTCACACAGTAACTGATGGTAAATAATGTTTGTGTTGAGCACATCGTACAGGTCAGCTGCTCCACACAGATCTCAGGTTTACATGCTGGAACAGTTTGTGATCATGAAGGATAAACCTCACTTCCTCTTTGTTTCATACAGATGTGACATGAACAATAACACATTCATGAAATCCTTTTAGGAACACAAACACTACTGTAGCTGGAGAATATACACTCAACAAAAATATAAACGCAACACTTTTGTTTTTGCTCCCATTCCCCATGGGATGGACGTAGAGACCTAAAATTCATTCCAGATACACAATATAACCATCCCTCCCAAACAGTGGTCACAAATCAGTCCAAATGTGTGGTAGTGGGCACATCTGCCATATTGAGATAATCCATCCCACCTCACAGGTGTGCCACATCAGGATGCTGATCTGACATCATGAGTAGTGCACAGGTGTACCTCAGACTGCCCACAACAAAAGGCCACCCTGGAATGTGCAGTTTTGTCTCACAGCAAAATGCCACAGATGCCACAAGCAATGAGGGAGCGTGCAATTGGCATGCTGACAGCAGGAATGTCAACCAGATCTGTCGCCCGTGCATTGAATGTTCATTTCTCAACCATAAGCCGTCTCCACAGGCGTTTCAGAGAATATGGCAGCACATCCAACCGGCCTCACAACCGCAGACCTCGTGTAACCACACCAGCCCAGGACCTCCACATCCAGCAGGTTCACCTCCAAGATGGTCTGAGACCAGCCACCCAGACAGCTGCTGGAACAATTGGTTTGCACAACCAAACAATTTCTGCACAAACTGTCAGAAACCGTCTCAGGGACGCTCAACTGCATGCCCGTCGTCCTCATCGGGGTCTTGACCTGACTCCAGCTCGTCGCCGTAACAGACTTGTGTGGGCAAATGCTCACATTCGATGGCGTCTGGCACGTTGGAGAGGTGTGCGCTTCACGGATGAATCATGGTTCACATTGTTCAGGGCAGATGGCAGCTGAGAATGTCCCAGTTCTTGCATGGCCAGCATACTCACCGGACATGTCACCCATTGAGCATGTTCGGGATGTGCTTGACCGGCGTATACGACAGCGTGTACCAGTTCCCACGAATATCCAACAACCTCGCACAGCCATTGAAGTGGAGTGGACCAACATTCCACAGGCCACAATTGACAATCTGATAGACTCCATGCGACGATGTGTTGCACTGCATGAGGCAAATGGTGGTCACACCAGATACTGACCGGTTCTGGGTCCCCAGACCCCCAATAGCGCAAAAAACTGCACATTCCAGGGTGGCCTTTTGTTGTGGGCAGTCTGAGGTACACCTGTGCACTACTCATGATGTCAGATCATCATCCTGATGTGGCACACCTGTGAGGTGGGATGGATTATCTCAATATAGCAGATGTGCCCACTACCACACATTTGGACTGATTTGTGACCACTGTTTGGGAGGGATGGTTATATTGTGTATCTGGAATGAATTTTAGGTCTCTACGTCCATCCCATGGGGAATGGGAGCAGTAACAAAGGTGTTGCATTTATATTTTTGTTGAGTGTATTTGAATGTAGGATAATGTAGGGGATCAGAAACAACAGTAATAACTAACCACCACCTCACCATTTGGGTTGGTAGCTGCATGTTGATTGATGAAGTCATTTTCTTCTTCCTCCATTTCTACCTTATTAACATCAGATTAAAAGCTGCACAGAGACAGGCCCTGGACATGTTTAGCCTAGCTTAGTACAAGGACTGGACATGGGGGAAACGGCTCTCATCACTGGATCAAAACATGAAAACAAATCTGAAGTAAAGTTTTGTTGAAGTGAACTGTGGTGGTGCCCAATGTTCCCTCTAAGCTGCGCTCGTGCAACTGCGCACTGCTGGCACGTCTCTGCACACAGAAAATCTGTGTTGCACACAAAAAAAAAAATCAAATCTCAATTGAAATAAAAATTAAATCTTCAACAATTCTGTTTTGCAGTGTTAGTCAGTGACTGGCTGCTCCCATATGGGATTAGAACGATGCCACCTTATCCCATAGTCCAGCCAATCACGCGATTCACATTCGTATATACGCAGCTAATCAACGTCGCTGACAGGCTATGACAGCGTCCTTATGTGCCAACACCGGTGTTATAGCAAGCAAAGTGGCTGATGATGAGGTGAAGCCACGTTAATGACAACATATACAACCATTGGAGATGTGAGCAGGACAGATGGAGCAACTGAGGGAAAAAGTGTGGACTTTATACCAGTTTTTAAATTGTGTTGATCGGCCACGTAAAACCAGAGTTATGATAAAATATCTGCAATGTTTGGTTTTCTTCCTGAATAGTATTGTTGTTTATAACAACGATAGTATTCAGTATTTATTGCAACAAACTTTGTTGTTTGCAAAACTCAGTTACTTTTTTGAAGAAGTAACTATATAATTAACTGCCCAACATTGGTCATTATATCCTGTATTTTGCAGACAGAGTTACAGACTCTCTCCCAGACCACAGACTCATAATACAAGTCAGAGCTTTATAAAAATAGAAAAAATAAAGTTGTGTTTTCAAAATTGGAGTTCAAGTTATTTTTACTTCCAATAGTGTTAACATGCTACAGGTCATCAACAAGGTTGTTTTTAATTTTCATTGTAAGTGGGCTAAAGCAGTTAATTAAAAGTAGCCTAACATAAATGTAAATGCTGTAATTTGATTACTTTAATAAACCATGTAACTTGGATTGATAAGATGCTGGCGTGACCACAGTGCACGTCTGCTGTTGCTCACAGTGGTCCAAGGGACGCTCAGGGAGTTTGTGTGTTCGCTCAGACACATGAAACATTAGAGGGAACATTGGCGGTGACTGGCAGGGAAAAGGGGAATGATAAGACTTACTGTAAATATAATTATGTATGTATTGAAAAAGGAACAACTAAAATGTTCCAGCTGAAAAATGAAATCAGTTTCAGTTTATGAGCTCTGTTTGTTTTCTTTACAATTCCAACCTTTTATTTTGAAATGAGCTGCTCGTTCCTGTTTAGAGTTGATGAGCTGATGTGGGTGAGAGGACTCAGGCAGCCTGACAGAGTTGATGTCCAGGTCTTCCCTGCTTGTCCTGATATACATAAACATGAGTATCCTTGCAGGTCAGATCTCATCAGTCACACCTGTTAGTGCAGCTCTCCTCTAGATTGTAGTGCTTGTAAAACTAGGATGATTTTAGGAGCCTGGACCGCAGATCTAAGGGAAGATATGACTTGGAAAGACTAAACCAACCTATTAGAGGTGTTCGCACTAACATAGATAATTACTCAGATTTACACCTTTAGTGTCTCACAAAGGGTTGAAAAGTGAATGTGCACAGAGAGGTTGGTGGTGAGACGGGCACTTCCAGCACTGTAGATGTGTTCCAGCTCAGTGTTCATGGAAATAATCCAGAGAGCAGGATTCCTTGATGAATGTCACATCTTCTTAAAGTTATAATCCACAGGGAAGACTGTGAAACTGTCGATCTGATATCTACTCAACCAATCAGGTGTTTACATGCCCTTCACTGATCTCCAGCCCCACCTTATTATCAGTTTCTCTCTTTTACATCTGAATTATCTTCACTTCACATTTCAGTCAGTTCAGATTTCATTAGCACGTTCACTTTAGCATAATCCATTTTAATCCAAACACCTTTCTCTTTAAACTCTGTTTGTCAGTCACAGTATATCCAGTACAATCCTCTTTTTCACTGCGTCACACACATTCAGAGATCAGAGTGTCCTGTGTGTGCTCTCATTCACTCACACTCACTCTCATATGGCTGAAGTCTGTTTGTACACAGGCTGTCAGCTGGCCTGAGTTCGGCCTGTCTCTAAAATCATTATTTTATTACTTTTATTCTGATTCATCAAAGCCAAACTCAAACATATTTATATTTACTGATTATGTTCTCATCAATAATTAACAGTCAGTACATTCAGATATGAATCATAATTCAGTGTTTAACATATTATCACAGATGGACTGCACAGGAGATCTCCTTTATGAAGAAACTGTGAAAGTTTGTCCAACAGTGGGAAACATTTCAGAGAACATCTCAGAGAATATCTGTGAAGCAGAAACTAAACATAATAATAGAAGAAAAGCCAAATAATGATCCAAATCCTGCTCTGAGACTATCAGACAGTAAAGGCTTCCAAAGACTGCTCACCTCTCAGACTTATTTAAAGATGCTGGTGCTGTCCACAGATCAGCTGACCTGCTGGGTCTCCATGATCAGCTTTGTTTCTTGGAGATAAAGGCTGAAGCCTTTAGAGCTTCAGTTCTCCAGAGCAGCAGGATGTCTGAGGTCCGCAGAAACACAAAAACACAGCAGCTAAAAATAGTTGTTCAAAGAAAACAAGGTGGGAGCTGCTGATTCCTGAGCTTTGATACTGGATTAGCTTCAGTAGTTATTCCCATCACTGCTGTAGGAGCTGCATTTAGTCACAGCTGACTGTCTTCTTTGAACAATCACAATGACTACTGTTCTAAGAAACAAGCACACAAAGAACCAATGAGAGTGTAGAACATGATAAAGAGCTCCTGTGATTGTGGCAAAGAAATGAGCAGCAGACGGCCGTCTACATGTTGTAGTGGTTTACAGTCACCAGGGGGCACCGTCACGGCCACGCAGTCAGTGGGCTGCTCTGCTTGTGCTGTTGTTGGTGAAGCTGATGTGAAAGCGAATGTTAAAACAATGAAAAGTGTCCACTGCAGCCTCCATCTGAGCTTGTCATGTTCTTCTTCTTTGATCCTTTGTGTTTGTGCTGAACACTGCTGTCGCTCTCTTCCCTGTTCCCGCCCACTTTCTAACCAATTAGCATTGGAGCGTGCACAGCGTCGTCCACACTGAGCTTTGTTGTGAGCGCATGGACTCGTCTGCAGAACATTTGTATGGGCTCAAAATGTGGTCATAAATATTTTGTACTTGTAAATCAGGATTTGTGTGTGTAAAAAAGATTTGTGTGTGTGTAAAAAAATAAAATAAAAATTTGTGTGTGGACTTAGCCAAAAAAAACCCCTGCAAGTTACAAGTACGAATTTTGACCCTATTTTTCTTCCTTTCATCTGATTGGTCAATGTCATGTCAATCACAAATGTAACTATCCAATCAGAGAACAGTTGGGTTTGGCTGTCGGAGGGGCACTTTTTTGACCTGACGTTCCCGTCACAAGTGTCTTCTAAGTGAAGCTACCAGGTTCAGGTCCAGCTCTGTTTATCTGGAGCTGCAGTAAATGATCCGTCCTCACAAAGCAACACAGACACCAGATATGCAAACACAGCATCATACAACACAACCAAGAGATCCAAAGAATTATCTCTGCATTTCTGTGGCTGATGCTGCTGGAACGAAGCTGTTTGAAACCTTGTTGTTCTGCACTTTGGGACCTGAAGAGGAACCTGAACCTCTGTGCAGAGGGTTCAACTCTGAGGATTCCTGTTCAGTTTTTTTTTATTTCACACGGCAAAACGTGACAACTTTATGATAAATGTACGACTTCAATGTGAAAAATTCATTTTTTTCTCTTGTTTGTTTGAAGCTGCTTCCTGTTGGCTTCAGCTGTTTGGAGTTTCCATTTTCTAAACTTCTACATTCTGAACCTTCTTCAGCTCTGAACAGATGATGAAACACTGAATGATTTCAAGCTCACACTTTGTCTAATAAACTTACATCTTTCATTTTTTATTCAGATTGAAGGACTGTGATCTGTCAGAGATCAGCTGTGATTATCTGGCAGCAGCGCTGAAGTCCAACCCCTCGTATCCCAGAGTGCTGGACCTGAGTGTAGACTGCAACAACCTGCAGGATTCAGGAGTGAAGCAGCTGTGTGTTCTTCTGGAGAATCCACAATGTCGATTTGAAACTCTGAGGTCAGTCACATGTTTTAGTTGTGCTGAGATGAATATGATGTGAAAGTTGTGCTGACACTGTGGATCAGTAGGCCCGCAGACCTCTATACAGGAAGTCTGGTTCTACTCTTTGTAGAACTTCTGATCCCTGATCCTCTGAGTCTGACTCAGTAGATAATGCAGAGTTCTGAGCTGATGTGGGTGAGAGGACTCAGGCAGCCTGACAGAGTTGATGTCCAGGTCTTCCCTGCTTGTCCTGATACACATAAACATGAGTATCCTTGCAGGTCAGATCTCATCAGTCACACCTGTTAGTGCAGTTCTCCTCTAGATTGTAGTGCTTGTTAAACTAGGATGATTTTAGGAGCCTGGACCGCAGATCTAAGGGAAGATATGACTTGGAAAGACTAAACCAACCTATTAGAGGTGTTCGGACTAACATAGATAAATACTCAGATTTACACCTTTAGTGTCTCACAAAGGGTTGAAAAGTGAATGTGCACAGAGAGGTTGGTGGTGAGACGGGCACTTCCAGCACTGTAGATGTGTTCCAGCTCAGTGTTCATGGAAATAATCCAGAGAGCAGGATTCCTTGATGAATGTCACATCTTCTTAAAGTTATAATCCACAGGGAAAACTGTGAAACTGTCGATCTGATATCTACTCAACCAATCAGGTGTTTACATGCCCTTCACTGATCTCCAGCCCCACCTTATTATCAGTTTCTCTCTCTTTTACATCTGAATTATCTTCACTTCACATTTCAGTCAGTTCAGATTTCATTAGCACGTTCACTTTAGCATAATCCATTTTAATCCAAACACCTTTCTCTTTAAACTCTGTTTGTCAGTCACAGTATATCCAGTACAATCCTCTTTTTCACTGCGTCACACACATTCAGAGATCAGAGTGTCCTGTGTGTGCTCTCATTCACTCACACTCACTCTCATATGGCTGAAGTCTGTTTGTACACAGGCTAATCTGGGACTCTCCACCATTTGACCCTAGAAATAAAGAAGCTTCTTGGATGAGAGGTGAAACGTCTTCAAGAAACTTAAAGAAGTCCAAATGCCTTTTTTTCTAAGCTCTTTAGATAACTGCGATCCTTCACAAACTCCTCGTCAGTGGGACTCTCAGAGCTACCAGCCCTTTGCTACAATCACAAAGCTCTTCATTGAAATCAATGATATCAAAGCTGGAATCAAGCTATAGCCATATACACTGGTAAAGACTTCTTATCTCGAAATAATATACTGAAGTGGCAATGCAGAAATTGAAAATAGGTGGACGTGCTACCTATGCTATTAGTAGAATGGACATTGGCCTGCTGGCTAATGAAGGCCCTGTCTCACATAGAGGTGAGAGAGGCCCCCCTCGAAGCCCCCTCTTTTATCGGGGCTTACTTAGGGTCATATCGGGGACCCCACAGTTAGAAGTCTTTTTTTTTTTCTTTTATTTTTCTTTGTCAAAATAAAGCTTATTTGTGTAGCTGTTTTATACAGCTTTAATGTTAATATTAATGTTTGCTTATGTATGTTTAGGGAGTGGTCTGATGGTACATGTCGTTGTCACATTAATAATATTCAAATAGTAAGGGTATGCTTAAAGATATGGTAAAAATCATATCATATAATGTAAATGGCCTGTCGAATCCAATTAAACGTAATAAAATTTTAACTAAAATGAAGAAAGAACAAGTACAAATAGTGTATCTACAGGAAACCCATCTAGACTGTAAGGAGCATGAAAAACTGAAAAGAATGGGTTATACAACAGTTTTCTCCTCTTCCTATAAAACTGGACGAAGGAGAGGAGTGGCTATCCTGTTATCAAGCAAATTACTCTTTGAAAAAATATCTGAGATAAGTGATAAAGAGGGACGTTATATTTTGGTAAGGGGAAACATTGAGGGGAACCCAGTCACGTTGTTAAATATATATGCACCCCCTGGAAGCGATATTTATTTCTTTAAGAAAATTATAGATGTGATGGTAACAGAGACAGTAGGTTTCCTAATTTGCGGAGGAGATTTAAATATACATCTACAACCAAAGCTAGATATTTCCAATAGAAAAGCACAGAATACTAAAACATTAATTTAGAATATAAATACATTGATGAAGGAGGTGGGACTAATTGATATATGGAGAGACTTGCATCCCTACCAAAGGGATTATACTTATTTTTCCTCACCGCACTCGTTAAACACAAGAATAGATTATTTCACAAGTTTTGGGAAAAATAAAGATAAAATAAACACTTGTGCAATTGGAGCAATAGAGTTAAGCGATCATGCACCAGTATACCTGTCTGTTGATTTAAACGTGCAACCAAAACTCAATAATTGGAAATTAAATTCAAGCTTACTGAATGATCCTCACTTTAAAGGACAAATTAAGAAAGAGATTCACTTCTATATGGAAACTAATGACAATGGTGAGGTGTCTCCTCCTATACTGTGGGATGCCTTTAAAGCTGTCCTGAGAGGGAAAATTATAGCAATATCCTCTTATAAGAAAAAGATGAGAAATAAGAAATTAGAAGAGCTACAAAATAAGACTTAGAGAAAAGGCATGAAAGAAAAACATCTCAGGATATATTGGAGGAAATTAGGAAAGCAAGAAATGAAATAAATGATTTGACCACATATGAAATTTAAAAAAAATTAATGTTTCTTAAACAAAGGTATATAAATACCTTTGTAAATACAAGATAATGTACGACGGACATTACAAATTATTAATCATATTCAAAAGAATAAAATAGAAGCAATGGTAATCAGTATCGATGCAGAAAAATCATTCGATTCAGTTAATTGGAACTTTCTTTACCGAGTCTTGCATACATTTGGCTTTCACGAAAATATAATTAAGACAATACAGGCACTTTATGATAACCCTACGGCAAGGATTAAAATTAATGGCTACCTATCAAATAGTATTAAGCTGCAAAGAGGAACAAGGCAGGGCTGTGCGTGCTCACCATTATTATTTGCGTTATATCTGGAACCATTGGCTCAATATATAAGACAAAATAAAGAAGTAGAAGGTATTAATATCCATGAAAAGGAGCATAAATTAGCCTGCTATGCAGATGATATTTTAATATTTTTGGGTCAACCATCAAACTCTTTACCTAAATTAATGCAATCATTTGAATACTTTGGTCGACTATCTGGATATAGGGTTAATATGAGTGAAACACAATTGCTTAAGTACAACTATATTCCATCAGAAGAAATTAAAAATAAGTATCAATTAGCATGGCAAACAGAGTACTTTAAATATCTAGGAGTCATAATACCTAAGGATCTTACAGAACTATTAGAACGGAATTATTTACCAATACAGAAAAAAATTAAGGAACATATAGCGAGATGGAATCTAATTCCATATTTAAGTTTATATTTGAGAATAGACTCAATTAAAATTAATATTCTTCCTAAATTATTATATTTATTTCAAACATTACCAATAGAAATTAACCAGAAACAGTTTAATGAATGGGATAAAATTTTGTCAAGATACATATGACAAGGAAAAAGGCCCCGAATTAGATTTAAAACCCTACAACTTAACAAAGGAAAAGGGGGTGGGGCTTACCTTCTCTTAGGGAATATTATTGGGCAGCACAATTAAGGCCTATGATATGCTGATGTAATCCTTCATATGACGCTCAATGGAAAGTTATTGAGGAGAGTCTGACCTCCATCCCCATATAAGCTATTATAGCAGACAGAAGCTTGCAAAATTTAATAAAAACTATTGAAAATCCATGGATCAAGTTGACTTTTAAAATTTGGGAAACAGTAATAAAAGAATATAAACTAGAAGAGGATATAGCAGTTCTTAAGTGGTGTGCATATGACACACATTTTGCTCCAAATAAATTGGACACCAGATTCAAAGATTGGACATATAAAGGATTAACAGCTTTATGTATGATAATGGAGGAAGGCAGACTAATTAGTTTTGATAAAATGAAAGATAAATATTCATTAGAAACACAGGATTTTTATAGATATCTACAGATGAGGCATTTTGTCAATAAAACGATAAAAGCTAAGGCTGAATTGAGTAAACAGCTGAAGTTGATGGTATTGTATAGTGATTCTAAAATGTCAATAAAAAAAAAGCTGAAATCAAATGAGTCCAAGTCTTCTGCTGATTCAGCATCACATTCATCTTTGCTCCTTGTTCTGCATCCCCACCATGGACTTCATTCCTTTCCAAGCCAGCCTTGAGTGTCCTTTATTCAGCTCATCCTCTGCTTTACTTTTACACCTGATTTTAGCTGCTTTTCTTCTCTCCCTCATAACAAGACAGCTTCTTCTGCCTGAGAACATGTTGGAGTGATTTACTAATCCAGGGCTGATTTTTGGGGGAAAATAGTTCCCATTTTCAAAGTAATCTCCATTTTTCCCAGAATGAAATGTAAGTAGAAATAAATGATCTAAGTGAGAACATGAGCCTTTAAAAAGGCTCTTCTGAGGCTGCTGCCAGTGGTCAAAGCCTCCAACAAAGCTCTGTAAGTACATATGTGATCATAGCTTTAGCTTTTAAATGTTTATTCTAGTTAACACAAATCAGGTGGAACAACTCAAATAAAATATCAAAAATATTAGGTGGTCATCGGTACTCAGTTTGTTCAATACTGAATACAATGGAGCACAAATTGTCCACGTTTCTGAAATATTTCTGGGTGTAACTGTCACCAAAGTGCAATTTAGACCTGGCCTGTGGTTGTTATCTAAGTGATAATCATCAATTCTACTAAAACAAATACAAAATAAAGAAATTTGACACATTCTGTTGATATCAAAAGCACACTGAACAATTCAGTGTTGTTTTACTGCTGTTCTCTCTTCACTTCTTCTCCTCTGATTCTCTCCACATGTTGCTCTGCATCAGTGCTCAGTTTCCTGACAAAACAAGATGAAATATTGCTAAATATAATAGTATCTCATTACACTTCAACATAAGTGTTTTATTTTTGTAATTGTTTATCTGTTATTTTTCAGACTGAGTCACTGTGACCTGTCAGAGAGAAGCTGTGAAGCTCTGGCCTCAGGTCTCAGCTCTCAGACCTCTAATCTGAGACAGCTGGACCTGAGTAACATTAACCTGAAGGATTCAGGCGTGAAGCTTCTGTCTGAAGGACTGAAGAGTCCACACTGTACACTGGAAACTCTCAGGTGAGATCAAGCATTTTTCTTTCATCAACTGACAGAATTAGCAGATTAATAATAAGGCAGTCCTCTAATAAGAGGAGAAGTGGAGGTGTTTTGAAGGGCAACATACTCTTATGTTAACAAGACAAGAAGTAGTTCTTGGGAACTGCTTCCTTTGTTATTGTCTCAGTAGAAACATGATGGTGAAACAGTGATGAGTTTGCAGAGGTGAATCCACACAACACAACAATGCTGTTGCGTGCTGAAAGCAGACTTCTCACAGATTCTGAGGCTGCAGGTTTCATCACTGTCCAACCAAAATTCACTGAACCAGCAGTAAATGAACGTCCAAAACGACACTTCATGTTTAAAAAACAGATGATCAGGGGGATTTGTGTTTACATCTTTTTTGTGTGATCTGTTCACCTGCTGTTTCAGCTGTTTGGTGGTTGTTGAGATGGTTTTGTGACCTTTTAGCTGAGATTCTGACGTTTCTGTAGATACCACACATGTCTAATTACTTTGTACAGCATGAATGGCCATAACGAGGTTTTTAACAGTAAGAAAAGTTGTAAAACTTCAGAAAATATAGTTAAAAGTCCAAAACCTTCTACGTCTGGTGGCTTGTGGTAAGGAGCAGATCAAACGAGTAAAGAATTACGTTATAATTATAAATGGCTTCAACAGCACATTCAGGTCTGTGAGACTCATTCAGACACTGAGCCGTGGCTCTGTGCTACATGCACATAGTTCTGCATCTCTGCCATTCAGACACACTTTATATATAGTTTATTTTATGTAGGATTCAATACTGAACTGTACATTTAGTCTTTTTAAAGGCAGCAAGTTTTATTCAGTGTTTTCATAAAAGCCTTATTTCTATCCATTTACTGCTATTAGGAAGAACACGTGAGGTTTAAGACCTGGACCAGTTTGAAACCTTTTGTCCTCCACAATGGAAAATGGGTGGAAATAAAAATGGGTCTCACTTTAGCCAGCTCCTAATTTTATCAGTTCTGCTCTCAGCGTCTCCTGTATATCTCCTGTATAAATGTTGCACTCAGCTTTGTGGTCTCCAATATCACTGAAATGCAGCCAGATGCTGCTCATTTTGCCTTTTCACTCTTTCCTGACACGCTTGCATTTCAGTACAGCTCCCATTTCTCTGTGTACTGGTCTCTACCACTACCCTTGCTGTCTATGGGACATGTCTTCTTTCACATAATGGTATGATCCCAGTCGGTCTCTTAAAGTGATTGGCCACATGGTTTGCTCATCAGAATAAAACCTCAGCCGTGCTCACATTGATTATCAACAAGCCTGAAAATTCATCAATATTTGACATATGAAATTATCTCATGGGCTGGATTTGGCCCACGGGCCATATGTTTGACACCCCTGGTTTACACAGTTTGGTATTCAATGTACAAGTGAGCTAGCTCTCAGCTAACTAGCAGACAAGCTAACTGCTGGGACTGCGTCTTTCTAACAAGAGTGTCAGACACTCAGACTGGTTTCCTTTGTGGATGATGATGTGTTCTCACACTGATCCTTCATGCTGATGCTGCCATCCACCCACTGCTCCTGGATTCCTCATCATCATCTCCATCAGCCCTCACAATACTCCACCTTCATCAGCTTCATGTTCAGCAGCCTGGATGGACAGTAATTCTTTCCATGGGTTATGGTGGGACATTGAGAGCTGAAGTCAAACAGCAGTGAGAATGAAAGACTGATTCATTTCTATTTAGTCTTGTGATGTGCAGCTTTGTTCAGAGCATTAAGGCCCAGCAAAGATTACTGAGGTCATAGAGTCCTGATGAAACCTGTGTGCTTATAGAAACTGAGACCAGATGAACCAGAATAGAAGGACATTAAAATGAAGTGTCAGCTACACAAAGGCAAAGCTATTCAGTTGTTGCTGTGAGTTATTTAAATGGAGGATGGAGTCAGACTTTAAGCTGCTGGACTCAGTCACTATATCCTGTTGTCCTCATAGAACCTGGACACACAGACTCACCTGTGACACAGTGACACACAGTGTGGGCTACACACACATTAGAAAGTGGATCAGTCACATTGTGCAATCATTTGTTGTGCTGGGAAACCATGAACACTTTGAATCACATTAATGGCTTTGTTACAGCAACATTCAATCATGAGTTCAAAAGTAGTGCATTGTGTACTTATTTTAATAGTACTGCAGTATGAGAAGTGCAACATTCAGTGTGCAGAAACAGATCAGGTGCTTTCTAACAGCAGTGTTCCCTTTAACACAGCAGCAGTTCAAATATTTCTGTCAGTCTGAGCTGAAACATGAATCTAATCAAATATCAAATCAAAGTTCTTTGCCTCTGCCAGGACGTTAACATTTGATCTAGTTTTTTACAAAGTTCCCTCAGCGTCCAGAGCCACCAACATACCTTTGATCAACAGCAAGTGAACATTTATAAATGTGTGTTTGCAGAACAGGAAGCAGCAGAACTATTGTTCTGTTATCAGGCAGCAGCACAAACGCTCATCAGCTCATTTACTGTGCAGGACTTTGAGTGTGTGAAGTGTGTGTTTGTGCTGGATTTCCTTTGGAGAATCTCAGTCAGAAACCAGACAAAGAAAAACTCTTTCAACAGTCCAGGTTGAGTTGACAACATGAACTGCATTTATCTTCCTCTGACTGACATGTTCTTCCTCCTCTGCACCGAGCCAGCTGCTAAGACTCACAAGCTCATTGACATTTTCTGATGTTAAAGAAACTCTCTTCTTCTGCACAATATGAGCAGCAACAGAGAAGAAGCTTTCACAGGTACAGATGTTGCAGCTGTGGCCAAGTACATGTGCTGCATGTTGGAGCAGCACTCTAATGGACAGGCCTCTGTACTGATGGTGGGCTCTGCTCTGTATCCACCACACTGTTCTCAGCTGAGTCTTCCTCCTGTTCACAATCACACTCTGATCAAGCATGTTCACGTTGTAACGCCGTGGCTTTCGTAGTCTCTCCTTTTTCTACAGCTCATGTGTTCTTCTTGTGATGCTGCGTCTTGAGGCTCATACATGCCGTCATTTGTTGATCCTAAGAACGTTCCTCAGACCGACTTCTTCAACAACAGATAACTTTAGTTGTATCAACACTGCCTCCTGGAACAGTTTAAAATGAACATGTCAAAGATCTGTACCTGTCTCCATGTTTCTGTCCCCGCCCCTTTCTTTCTGTCCTGGGTCATGTGAGCGCTGCAGTAGTATTAGGCCCACCCTCAATGCTCCCATTGGCTGAGATGCATAATGACGCCCATTTCAAGCCAGCACTGATCAACATCCCTCCTGTGACCCATGGCTGTTATATTCAGAGCCAGTGAGCACTTTCACAATAATCATGATTTTAAAAACTGTGATTAAAATAATTGCTGACGTTAATCAGTTAATGAGTTAACGAGATAATAACAGGTTAAGTTGCCCTAATAATTAGACTTTGGTGACAAACTGATGTGATCTCCATGTTTCCTTTGTTGGACTGTGGGCGAGTGTCAGAACTGAATGTACTGAGTAACATGTAGAGTTTAAACATGTGTCAGTTCCAGTTTTAGAGCTCTAAAGTGCAGCTATCATGTTAGGAATATGTTAGGAATAGACAGGAACACTGAGCACACTGAGGTCAAATCTTTATTTTACCACTCGCTAGAGCAGGGCGATATGGCCAAAAATATTTATCACGATATATATTTGAAAATTTGCGATAACGATATAACCGACGATATAATTGATGCGAGACAAAATACAACTCCACAACATTACTAGCGCAAAAAGACAACCTTCCATTTATTTTCACTTAAACAAGAAGCTGGTTTTTATGTACATTAAAGCTTTATAAAAATGTAACAGTGCAAATGCAAATTCCTTGCTGAAAGTTTAACCAAAAGGCATTTCCAGTAGAAATGGGCTGACATATCCTGAGCATAACCATGTATAATATCCACTGAAGTTAAAAAGAGGTGCTTTGCAACATTAAACTGCAGTGTGCAGTACGCATTTTTCGGACCATAAGGTGCACGGGATTATAAGGCACATTAAGCGAAACAAAGCAGTCAGATAAATCAAACTTTATTAAACTCATTCTTCTTGCTTCCTCCACTTCTGTACCATTGATTCATTAATGTTGAATTCTCTGGCAGCTGCTCTATTCCCATGTTGTTGCAGTATATTAATGACTAACCTCGTATTGTGGATGGATTATCTCAGTTGTTCTCCTGACTGAAGTTTGGTCCGTTTACAGTATCCTGCCATGCGATTGCATTTGTCTCTAACCATGAAGAACCTTCACGTTAACTTTTATAAGTGGAAAAGTGTTAGTGTTCGTCCTCCAGCTTCACTGTTTATGTTATGCTAACATAGCTGTGTCGCTAGCGATCACGTAGCACATCATTATATACCAGCTAGCCCAACTTCAGTAACCCTACAAACGTCAATGCTGTTTAGTTTCCTGTCTTCATTTATGTTGGAAGTGATAGCAGAGCTGCACGTTTGATTTTTTTCAGAAATCTCTCTGTCAGAACATGCTATATCATGCTTAGGTAACTAGCGAAACTAGCGAGCTAACTTCCGCTAGCTTCCTGCTAACTTCTAACTCTGTTAAATGTAATAACTTTTGTTTTCATGGATGCCTGGAAGTTAAACTTTATAGTTACACCTGGTAAAGCAGCAATGCTGATCGTTTTATTAAAGATGAAAGAATTTAGACAGTTTTTAACTCTAAGTGATGCTGCAGTGTTGTTTGACCTGAAGCATACGGAGTTTAGGACCCAGATTACTCCCAGATTTAAGAGCATCTTAGTCCGACAAATACGACAATAACAACGGCCGCTTGCATGTTCTGCAAAAAAATGTGCTTTGTCGTGTATCTGACGGACAAACACCAAACCAGTTCCACATCACTGAAGTTGCACCATTTTTACAAACCAATTCTGGTTCATCTGTTTCACTCAACAATCGGCCATGTGCGTATGAAAACAAAGGCACTGCGCATGCGCGTTTTACTCCCATTCTATCGCGATATTTCATTTTCCTATCGTTGCCTAACATTATACCGGTATTACCGTGAACGGTATAATATGGCCCAGCCCTACCACTCGCTGCATTCTTGATGTTCATGAATTCAGCAGCTTCATGATTGTCTGCAGCATTAATCTCATATTTCCATTAAAAGTGTTGAATTTGACTGTTTGATGTTCTTTATGATCTCTGGCACCAGTTCATCTGTAGGCTGAGCTCAGTCCATCCAGTTAGTGAAATGATGTTTAAAGGTCTCCTTGTTCTGTGAGCGTGCACAGATCCTGAAGCAGAAAGCCTGGGTTACAGAGAAATGATCATCACTGTGATGATGCTCATCATCTCTGACTGGGATTTGAGGTTTTGTCAAAGCAGCAAAGAAAGCCTGGCTATGTTGGACTGGGTGTGGAAGCAGCTCCCAGTTTGAGTTCAGGAGACAGACGCCCTCTCTACTTTGAAGATCAGCTTCAAACTTTCCTTTTTGATAAAGCTTATAGTTCGAGCTGGATCAGGTGACCCTGAACCATCCCTTAGTTATGCTGCTATAGGCTCAGGCTGTTGGTGGACTTCCCATGATGCTCTGCTCTCTTCTCCCCTCTTTTCACTCCTGATGCTTTTATATGTCACTACTGCATGTCCTTAACTTTTGTCTCTCTGTTTTGTTCTTGTCTCTCTGAGCTCATCTCTTCTCTTTCCCCTCACCCTGCAACCAGTCATGGTAGATGCTCCTCATGGAGCCTGTTTTCACTGGGAGGATCTTTGTGTCAAAGGGAGTTCTTCTTCCCACCATCACCAAGTGCTGCTCACAGTGGAGGCGGTTACCTTACACTGTTAAACAGCTTCAGATGACTGTTGTTGTCTGTTGGGTATTGTCACTTATAAATAAAGTTACAATGGATGGATGTAAATGGATAGATGTTATTGTGACAAAGAGAAAA